>NW_023330697.1:0-66956 GCF_011100685.1 Canis lupus familiaris | reverse complement strand
GAGTTGGTGTTGTGGAATTGTTGGGTGGGGGTGATGGGTGGGGGTGAATGTGTGATGGCACTGGGGGCACTTGACGCGATGAGCACTGGTTGTTATTCTGTATGTTGGCAAATTGAACACCAATAAAAAGTAAATTTATTAAGTAAAGAAAGAAAGAAAGAAAGAAAGAAAGAAAGAAAGAAGAAAGAAAGAAGAAAGAAAGAAGAAAGAGAAAGAAAGAAAGGAAAGAAAAGTAGCAGCTGTGTGGCTCAGTTAGTTAAGCTTCTGCCTTAGGGTCAGATCATGATCCAGGTCCCAAGGAAGGCTCCCTGTTCAGCAGGGAACTTGCTTCTCCCTCGCCCTCTGCCCCTCTAGCACTCCTCTCTCTCAAATAAATAAATAGCATCTTTGAAAAAGACACAAACAAACCCAGAGGGAAGAGAAATCTCCCATGTAGAAGATTTTCCAACAATTTGTGCTGACATTCCACCCTCAAGAGCCTGAGCATAGCTTCCCATTCTTACATGTGGAATACACATAGTAACTTCCTTCTACAAAATATATTATGAAAAACTTAAAATAATAATAATAATATAATAATAATAATAATAATAATAATAATAAAAGGATCACTTTACTACGGAGAAACCAACAAACACTACCTCAGCAAGATGATCAGATCGATACCAAGACTGATAACTCATGTTGATAGTATCTAACCTTTATATGATATAATAAAAATGGCAGTATATCTCTGTATATAATCCACAAAAACAGCTCAATCATGAGAAAAACAACAGACATGTCCCAATTGAGGGAAATTTTACAAAATACTCTACTTGTCAAAGTGTTCCAGTTCGACAACAAGGAAAGGCTGAAAGACTGTCACAATCCAGAGGAGCCTAAGAAAACAGGAGGACAAATGGAGTGTGGTATGAGGGATGGTGATTTAGCAAAAACTAAGGAAATCTGAATAAAGTATGCTCTTTGGTTATTGTGAAAATTTTAATATTGATTCATTAGTTAATATTTGTACCATACTGATATAAGATATCAATAATTAGAGAAATTGAGTGCAAGTGCATGAGAATTCTCTGTACTATCTTCTCAATTTCCCTATAAATCTTTGTTTTCCTTCTAAGAAATTAGATTTAATTTGAAAATTGACTTAAATGAATCAGGCTCCAGTGTGAAGAGATTTTAAGAATCGTTGAATTATCTTTTGCCTTATTCTTAAAAAGTTCCTTCGATGGGAACAAAGTAAGAATTTTATATCAGAAGGAAATAAAAACACTTATGAACACGTATAATGCCTCCTCAACCTGAAAAGCAGTAAAGGATAATAAATAGCAAAAATCAGATAAAAATACTTCTAGTACAATAGACACCATATTGCAAGTGCATTTAAAATTAGCAATGTATAACATTTATTTCCTTGACATTTGACTTCCAAAGAGTTCACAGTGTTTCAGTGTCAGTAGAAACAGGGGAAGAATCTCAGGGAAGAATCCTTCACATAATAATAGGACCATTGGTACTAATGTCTCTCAATTATTTCCACATCCATAAAGATGCATTTCCTGATGAGTGACTGAGCTGTGAAGAAAGAGATGAGAAACACTCATCCCTTTGAATTACTTGTGTCAGAATATTTTAACCATAGTATTATGGATAGTAAATTATCCTTATTAACAGGAAATATGTCTCAGAGTGGAATCTGAGCAATCAGATGGGCAGAGAAAAAATGCTTTAACTCGCTCCTGCACTTTTAAAGACAAAGGAGAGCTTTTCTATGTACAAAGTCAGTTGTCAAGATAGCCTTAGGGAATAAGAGTCTGCAGCATGGAATCCCGCTGCACAGCTGGGATGCCCACGAGCCAGGTCTTCCTGATCTCAAATCCCTGGGCCTGTCCCGCCACACAGGTAGCCACGCTGAAGTCATCTGCAATTTCTCTCTTAGGAGCTCCAGGGAGGGGGGCATGAGCTAGATAGGACGGGACGGGATGCATGGAGGCCAAGAACATTACAGCCATTCTACTTTAAGTTCAGTATTAGCACACGTCCAGCAATCTCAGGCCCCTGTGAAGAAGAGCTGAAATTTGCATTACTTCAGTTACTGTAAAAAAACAAAGTTTACAGCTTGTCTTAGAAAGTCCCACAATAGAATAAAAACTGAGCCTAAGCAAAGGGCTGGAAACCCCAATTAGAATGAGAAGTGAGCTCAATGACCTTGAAGGCCCCACATCAAAATGTAAACAGAACTTGAGGAATTGCTCCAGCCCTTCTGGAGGTCCCTGAGACCAGCCCTTAAAACTAAGCTAAAACCCTCCTGGGGGTCCAAGTCCCTGATCCACTGTGTGGCATATACTTGAACCCATGCTCGAGTTTGTAAAACAACCCTCGTGTGTTTGCATCAGTGTCGGCTCCTTAGTGGTTTCTTGGATTCGCCATCTTGGGCACAACACCCCCATGACCCCTCCCCACCTGGACTGACCTCCTGTCCCCTCCCACCCATGCTGACCCTCAGTCACCTCCCCGCCCACAACAGCTGGGCACAGGCCCTCACACAGTTCCACAGGCACGGTGGGCACTCCCGCCATCCCCAGCCTCCCAGGGGAAGGAAGGAGGTATCGGCAGAACACACTCCCATGGTGGCCCCAGGGCTCCCTGCCCAGGAGAGCACCTGGTGACAGGTCGGGGTCTGTGTCCCTGACACTAGCTCCTTCTCCCCAGTTTTCCCGCAGGAAATGAAGGAGGAGGCCCTGGTCTCCTCCAGGGACATCACGCAGGTGGACCTGGACTTCAACAGGACGCTTAGCAGTCACATCATATTTTGGGACTACTAAGGGGTAGGGTGAGGGTGAGGGGCCAAGGGGGATCATGACCCAGTGGAGGACCGGGGGATTCTGGGTAAGAAAAGCGGGGCTTCTGAGGCAGGGGGCAAAACAGCAGCCAAGAACACACCGCTCCATGGTAGGGTGTTGGGGATGACCTCTATGCCCACACCCCCGGGGCCTCGGGGATGAGGAGGCAACTGGGATGGGGCCTCCAGGGCTTGCCATGGGAGCTGAACCTCAAAGGGGAGAGGGACTGCCCCCTGAGAAGAAGGGGATGGGGTCGGGTACGTGAGGGGCATGAACCGGACCTGGGGGCCAGGTGGCATGACCACAGCTGGAGCAGGACACACTTCAATCCCATGAGGGTCGGATGGGTCAAAGTGACACCCACTTTCGGTGATTTATATATTTCTAAATTCTATGCATTTGATTTGAGACAATTTGAAATTTGAAAACACACATAGTATGATGAACTCCAGATAATGCCCCGGGTCCAGCCAGGGCCCTGCACTGTCCACACCCGGCCCCAGGGGCAGGGGTCACAGCAAACCCCAGACTGGAGTCGCCTTTAATTGTAGACGTCTCCTTGTGCATCTTCGAGGAGGAGATGCCCTGTGTCCGCAGGCCCCCCACGACATCTCCCTCATTCCCCACTCCCACTCCATCCCCCTACATCATCATCCCCAATGGCATCCCACCTACACCATCCCCCTCAAACCCACACAGCCCCACACAATCCCCACCCACATTATACCCCAACACCATCCGCCCTACACTATCCACCACCATCATACCCCTGCCCCTACACCTTCAACTCCCACACCATTGGTCCCCAGCAAGGACCCGGTACAGGTGCCCCCTGTGGGACATGCTCAGCCTCCCCGGGTTTCTCTGGATTCCCTGCTCCCATCAGAAGCCTGGGTGTCCCATAGAGTACCCAGGGGTTGCAGGGAGGAGGGAAGACAGGGAGCCCCCGACAGGGTGTGTGCAGGTGAGTGGTGCAGAGGACGCACTGTGCCCTGTCTCCGCCCACTGTCACTCCTGGAGGGCGGCTTACACTGCACAGGATGCCAGTCCCTAACCAGGGGGATCTGGACTGGCCTGGCCCCGGGCTCTGTGAGGGTGGGGGTGATTTGAGCCCCCGCCCCAGTCCCAACAAAAAGACTAATGGTTCCAGCCCCCCATGGCCCTGTCCAGCGCTGGATTCTGGCCCCATGCTGAGCGAGCCCTCTCACAGCTGGATGTGGCCTCCTGGGCCCTGAGCATGCCCCACGGATCCAGGTCGCTGACCTAGGGCAGCCCTGGGGATCCCGAGACACCCACGGTTGGGGAGAGCAGAAATGGGCCAGTGGGCCCCACCCGCACCCACACCAGGAGGCTGGCTCCTCCAGGTACTGGGGCCCCAGGGGGCCCGTGGCTGGGGTCCAGCTGCCCTGTGGGGACCCAACTAGGAACCCATGAGCGGCAGGTCAAGGTCAGCTCTGCTGTCCTCAAAGCCATCTCTCAGGCTGAAACCTTAGGACACAGGCCCCCACCCGAGGTCCACACGTGCTCCCAGGTGGGAGACTCCAGCACTCACACCCCACCCATGTGATTCTTGCCCTCCCCTAAAGGACAGACATTCCCTCCACAGGGGAAGGCGCACACCCTCTACTCTGAGCCCATTTGCTGTAGAATGTCAATAAAGTGTTGTGGTGCGAAAATGCACAGCCAGACCGTTTCTGTGTCTCCCAGAACTCTGTGCACGGGGCGTGGAGAGACCCACAGAGACCCCACGTGGAAGAGGGGGCACCACCCAGTCCCCAAACAGCCCCTGCAGGGGCAGCGCAAGGCACACACAGCTGAAGTCCCCACGTGCCTTCCAGGGGCGGCCAGTCGCCAGGGTCAGGACCCCACAGACTATACTGGGACTCAGCCTATGCCCCATGGGCCAGAATGGGCTAGGACAGAGTGACAGCCAGGGAACTTCAGGTCACCAGGGTCTCTGCAAAGCGACCTGGGAGGTCTGTGCTCCCTCTGTCCAGGAGGCCGGGGCTGGCCCTGTTCCAGGGCATATACTACCCTCCCCGCATCCCCATGCCAGTGTGCCTGGGGCACAGAGGGCCTGTGGGGCGCTCAGCGTGGCCCTGGAAGGGATGTCAGGACAGCAGGCCCTTGTGTTGTGCCCAAGACTGCAAATCCAAGAAACCACCGATGAGCTGTCACCGATGCAAACTCCCGAGGATTTCTTTACAAGCTGGAGCTTGAGTCCAATGCACCCAACACAGCGGAGCAGGGATTTGGATCCTGAGACTAATAGGTGTAGCAGCTTTAAAGGGGCCAGTGGCCCATGGGATACACAGAAAGTTGCACAGTCGTGTTGGTCCACACGCAGGTGGCCGATTGAATTACACCTTACCCTATAGTTCCAATGACCTGGCCTATTACTTTGGTCAGAATCGGCGTGAAGTTTTGGCGGGCACAAAGCAGGGTTACATTGTTATGAGCCGCTTTCCGATTAGGGTGTGCCCAGCGGCTTGACTGGGTTGGGGAAGCGCCTTAAGACATAAGCAGGTTATGTGGGGGTCATAGGGGAGGTGGCGGTTGTAGCACAAAATGGAATCAGTCCTGCTCTGCTTGTCCAGGTGTAGGGGATTTTTGTTAACTTTCCTGGGTCCCACACTTGCAGCTCATGCACCTGGGTCACCCTCACCAGGTGGACTCAGTGTGCACACCTTGTGGTGCTGGATCTCTCACACCAGCGTGTACAGGGCACCCTCTTCGCCCTAGTGAGTAGGGGCTGAGTGAGCATAGGGCTCGGCAGGAAGGCCAGGCAGCACAGGGGCCGAGGAACACCAGCCCCATCACCACCCCTACTCCCACACACAGGCTGCCCCATGGCTCCCCGTAATGGGCACCTGGCGCCTCTGGAGATCCCCCCAGGGTGGCCCCGAGGTCCGGCTCCCTGTTGGAGAGGCATTGGGGAGAAGAGAAGCAGCTGGCGCTCAGCGGGAGCCACTGCCGGACATGGGAATGTGGCTGAGCCAGACCTTCCAGCTCAGCTGACCTTCCAGCCAAAAGTCACTGCACGAGCCAGCCCCGGGTCGGCCAGGAGAGTCCAGCTATCTGCCCAGCGCCAGCACCAGAAATGATGTTCTGCCAACCATTTCGGTGTTTGGGTGACCCAGCCAGAGGATCAGATAGCTACACGTGATAGCTGCATGTGATAGACACACACACACACACATCGAAACCAACAAAAGTCGGAATCCCCCAATGTTGTCAAACAGCAGTCGAATGGTTACATACATGACGCTATGGTCCCTAGTAGGATACATGGAAGACGCTATAAATCACGACTGCAGAGGTGCTGGAGGCACGGAGATGTGCCTGCTGGGTTCCAACAAGGAGAGCAGAGGGGCAGGAAGCATACTTCAATGGGGGGGCCCCTCTTAGGAAAGGACACCAGGTCCCTGTGAAGGCTACGGATTGAGAAATCTTTCCTCCTTTCAGCTTCTGGATTTCCTCCTCCTTTGTTCCTCCTAATTCTAGTTTACCCTCCACCCTGCATCCAAACCAATGACCAAAGAGGGTTCTTTATGATATCTGGTCCTAAAAGGAGGCTGAGCTCTGGCTACTGGGTTCAGAAACGATCATTTTCTAGGTGTATGTTGATCCCCCGAACTCATGCCTTCATGGCTCTTCTCTCCCTGCATAACGAGGGGAACCACAGGTCTTACAATGAAAGATGCCCACTTCCACTTGGGCGGGACTGCCCTTGTGGAGGACATCATCTGGGCCAAGTATTGCAAGTGGGGTGATCAAGAATAGGTCGCAGGTGAGACATAAGCAAGCACTTACCTTTGATATCATGCTTTATTTGTTCATCCATTTATTATTTGTTAATATTTTAATTTTATGTCCTGTCTATACCCAACACGGTATTCAAACTCATAACCCTGAGTTCAAGATACCCCAACCAGGCCAGCCAGGCACCCCAGTGCCATGTTTCATAACTCTTTGCTTCCTTGCCTATCTCTGCATTGAACTGGAACATTGAGTCCTTGACGGGGAGCTTTAGTAACCTCTGAATCCTAGAACGTTCTCACTGTATCCCAATCCTAGATTGACATTTACCATTGAATAGCACTTTAAATAAATAGTCAGTAAGATAACTACTACAGAAAAGGAAATTATCAAATTTTCTCGTATGTGGTCCCTGCTCCCTGGGCTCCCAGGGAAGCTATGGTTCCTTTAACATTGATCGAGGTCCAAATGACTCCACCACACCTCAAAGCATGGGCTCAGTTTCTGCCCTGACACATGCAACACCCCTGCTTCAATTAACATGTATCAATCAATCAAAGGGAGCCTAACTGGCTCAGTGTGGTTCATAAGAACATGGGACCCTTGTTCTTGGGGTAGCATGTTCAAGCCCAATGTTGGCTGTAGAGATTACAGAAAAATAAAATCTTAAAAAAAATCAATCAGTTTATCTTGGGGAGACATAGCCCCGGATCCCACAAGGGCAGGGAGCCAGCTGATGGTTCTACGCACAATATTATATGCAGCAGAGCACAAAATGTGAACTTTCAGAAGTCTCCTAGAGTGGGGTACACACCAGCCTTAAGGTGTTCAGGTGGAGAATTAGGGGGCAGTCCCTGGAGTGACAGGGTGGGCTCAGGATCCCAGGGGTCCCAAGGATGGTGGCGCCAACTGTTCCCAGGCACAGTAGCAGGAACCTGGCTGAGAGCAGCGGGGCTTGGGCCAGCTGTCTGCCCTGTGTGGCCATAAGCTGCAAACCCCTGTGCAGTCATGGGGCCCAGTTCCTGGGACAGGCCAGCAAAGGCCAGGAGTGCGAGGACACCCTCCCGGGCAGGAAGAGCACAGGTCTCCACCAGAGCAGCCCCTAAAATTTGGAGTTTTAAACTTCAGTCACTTGTCTGTGTGGAGGCTGAGAAAATTGAGGCGGCTCCACTTTAAGTTCACTGTTAGCACAAGTACTGCCATCCCAGGCCCCTGTGAATAAGAGCTAAAATTTACATTACTTCAGTTACAGGAAAAAAAGAAAAAAACAGCTTACAGCTTAAGGTCCCAGAAGCCCCATATTAGAATGAGAACAGAGCTCAATGCCCTTGAAGGCCCCATATCAAAATGTAAACAGAACTTGAGGAATTGCCCCAGCCCTTCTGGAGGTCCCTGAGACCAGCCCTTAAAAGTAAGCTAAAACCCACTTCGGGGTCCAAGTCCATGCTCCGCTGTGTCGGGTGTACTTGGACGCAAGCTCGAGTTTGGAAATCAACCATCGAGTGTTTGCCTCGGTGTCGGCTCCTCAGTGGTTTCTCGGATTTGCAATCTTGGGCACAACACCTCCATGTCCCCTCCCCACCTGGGCTGACCCCCTGTCCCCTCCCCACCAGGCTGACCCTCAGTCACCTCCCCGCCCACAACAGCTTGGGACAGGCCCTCACACAGGTCCCATGGGCTCGGTGGGCACTCCCGCCATCCCAGGCCTCCCAGGGCAAGGCAGGAGGTTTCGACAGACCCACTCCCATGGTGGCCCCAGGTCTCCCTGCCCAGCATGGCAGCTCGTGACAGGTCGGGGTCTGTATCCCTGACTCAGGCTCCTGCTTCCCGCTTTTCCCACAGGAAATGAAGGAGGAGGCCCTGGTCTCCTCCAGGGACATCACGCAGGTAGACCTGGATGTCAACAGGACGTTCGGCAGCCACACTATGTTTTGGGCCTGCTAGGGGGTCGGGTGAGGCTGCTGGGCCAGGGGCCTTCGGGGCCCCAGGGGAGGCCTGGGGGCTTCTGGGTAGGGAAAACGGGCTTCTGAAGCCGGGGGGAGCAACAGCAGCCAACAACACACCACTCCATGGTAGGGTGATGGGGATGACCCACATGCCCCCAACCCCGGGGCCTCTGGGATGAGGAGGCCAATTAGATGGGGCCTCCAGGGGTTGCCATGGGAGCTGAACCCCAAAGGGGAGAGGGATGGCACCCTGAGAAGCAGGGGATGGGGTGGGAGACGTGGGGGGCAGGAACCAGACCTGGGGGCCAGGCGGCATGGCCGCGGCTAGAGCAGGACACACATCAATCCCATGAGGGTCGGATGGGTCAGAGTGACACCCACTCTCGGTGCTTTATATATTTCTAAAGTCTATGCATTTCATTTGAGACAATTTGCAATTTGAAAACATACATAGTATGATGACCCCCAGATAATGCCCCTGGTCCAGCCAGGACCCTGCACTTACCACACGGTGCCACAGGGGCAGGTGTAACAGGAAACCCCAGACTGGGGTCGCCTTTAACTGTAGACGTCTCCTTGTGCATCTTAGAGGAAGGGGATGCCCTGTGTCCGCAGGCCCCCCCCACGCCATCCTGCTCATTCCCCACCCCCACATCATCCCCCTACATCATCATCCCCAATGGCATTCCACATAACACCATCCCCCTCACAGCCACACAGCCCCACACAATCCTAACTCACACTACACCCCAACACCATCCCCACTACACCATCCCCCACACTCCAACACCATCATGCCCCTGGTCCCACACCATCTACCCCACACCATCGGCCCCCACAGATGGGGCCTCAGCACAGGGGACTGAGGAACACCAGCACCGTCCCCACCCCAACCTCCACACACAGGCAGCCTCAGGGCTCCCTGCCATGGCCACCCCACTCCTCAGGAGCTCCCCCCAGGGCGGCCCCAAGGTCTGACACCCTTCTGGAGAGGCATCAGGGAGAAGAGAAGCAGCCAGCGCTTGGCAAGACCCACTGCCAGACATGGGAATGTGGCCGAGCCAGACCTTCCAACTCAGCTGAACCTCCAGCTAAAATTCACTACAGGAGCGAGCCCCGGGTCAGCCAGGAGAGCCCAGCTAGCCACCCAGCATCAGCACCAGAATCCCAGCAAACCCGGTGCAGGTGCCCCTGTGGGACATGCTCAGCCTCCCTGGGGTTCTCTGGATACCCTGCTCCCATCAGAAGACTGGGTGTCCAATAGAGTACACAGGGGTTGCAGGGAGGAGGGAAGGCATGGAGTCCCCAACAGAGTGGGTGCAGGTGGGTGGTGCAAAGGACCCACTGTGCCCTGCCTCTGCTCACTCTCCCTCCTGGAGGGCGACACACCCTGCACAGAACAACAGCCCCTAACCCAGTGGGAGCTGGGCTGCCCTGGCACCAGGATCTGTGGGCCTGGGTTGATTTGGGCCCCCCCAGGCCCAACACAAAGACTAATGGGTTCCAGCCCCCCATGGCCCTGGGCAGCCCTGGATTCTGGCCCCACGCTGAGCGAGCCCTCTCACAGCTGGATATGGCCTCCTGGGCCCTGGGCATGACCCACAGATCCAGGTCGCTGACCTAGGGCAGCCCTGAGGATCCCGGTACACCCCAGGGTGGGGAGAGCAGGGGTAAGCCGGTGGACACCACCCGCACCCACACCAGGAGGCAAGCTCCTCCAGATACTGGGGCCCCAGGGGGCCCGAGGCCGGGCTCCAGCTGCCCTGCGGGATCCCCGCACAGGAGCCCATGAGCTACAGGTCCAGTTCAGCTCTGCTGTCCTCAGAACAGTCTCTCAGGCTGAAACATCAGGACACACGCCCCCACCCGGAGTCCACACATGCTCCCAGGTGGGGGACTCCAGCACTCGACCCCCAACCCATGTGATTCTTGTCCTCCCGTAAAGGACAGAAAGGTCTCCCTCCCCAGGTGAAGGCATGCACCCACGGCTCTGAGCCCATTTACTGTAGAAAGTCAATAAAGTGTTGTGGTGTGAAAATGCACATCCAGCCCTTTTCTGTGTCTCCCAGAACTCTGTGCATGGGGCGTGGAGAGACCCACAGAGAGGAGGAGGGGGCATCACCCAGGCCCCAAACAGCCCCTGCAGGGGCACAGCAAGGCACACACAGCTGACGTCCCCACGTGCCTTCCAGGGGCGGCCAGTCGCCAGGGTCAGGACCCCACAGACTATACTGGGACTCAGCCTGTGCCCCGCGGGTCAGAATGGGCTAGGACAGAGTGACAGCCAGGGAAACTCAGGTCACCGGGGTCTGTGCAAAGCGACATGGGAGGTCTGTGCTCCCTCTGTCCAGGAGGCCGGGGCTGGCCCGGTACTGGGACACGTACTACCCTCCCCGCATCCCCATGCCAGTGTGCCTGGGGCACAGAGGGCCTGTGGGGTGCTCAGCGAGGCCCTGGAAGGGATGTCAGGACAGCAGGCCCTTGTATTGTGCCCAAGACTGCAAATCTGAGAAACCACCAAGGAGCTGACATGGGTGGAAACTCCCGAGGGTTTCTCTACAAGCTGGAGCTTGGGTCCAAGTACACCGGACACAGCGGAGCAGGGACTTGGACCCTGAGACTAAGAGGCATAGCAGATTTATAGGGTCAGTGGACCGTGGGATATGCAGAAATTTGCACAGTCATGTCGGTCTACACGCAGGTGGCTGATTGAATTACACCTTACCCTATAGTATCCACTTGAGCTGGCCTATTACTTTGGTCAGAATCGGTGCGCAGTTTTGGGGGACACAAAGTAGGGTTACATTGTTATGAGCTGATTTCCGATTAGGGTCTGCCCAGCAGCTTGACTTGGGTGGGGCAGCGCCTTAAGCCATAAGCTGGTCATGTGGGGGTCATAGGGGTGGTGGCGGGTGTAGCACAAAATGGAATCAGTCCTGCTCTGCTTGTCCAGGGGTAGGGGCTTTTTGTTAAATTTCCTGTGTCCAACTTGCAGCTCGCACACCTGGGCAACGCTCACCAGGTGGACTCAGCGTGCACACCTTGAGGTGCTGGATCTATCACACCAGCGTGTGGAGGACACACTCCTCGCCCTAGTGAGTAGGGGCTGGGTGAGCATGGGGCTCGGCCTGAAAGCCAGGTAGCACAGAGGACTGAGGAACCCCAGCCCCATTACCACCCCGACTTCCACACACAGGCAGCCTCAGGGCTCCCCGCCATGGCCACCCGGCTCCTCAGGAGCTCCCCCCAGGGCGGCCCCGAGGTCTGACACCCTTCTGGAGAGACATCGGGGAGAAGAGAAACAGCCGGCGCTCGGCAAGACCCACTGCCAGACATGGGAATGTGGCTGAGCCAGACCTTCCAACTCAGCTGACCCTCCAGCTGAAATTCACTACAGGAGCGAGCCCCGGGTCAGCCAGGAGAGCCCAGCTAGCCACCCAGCATCAGCACCAGAAATGATATTGTACCAACCATTTCAGCGTTTGGGTTACCCAGCCAGAGGTTTTGATAGCTGCACGTGATAGCTTCATGTGATAGACACACACACACCCCACAACCAACAAAAGTCAGAATCCCCCCAATGCTGTCAAACAGCAGCTGGATGGTTAAATACACGACGCCGTGGTTCCCAATAGGATACCTGGAAGACGCTATAAACCATGACTGCAGAGGTGCTGGAGGCATGGAGATGTGCCTGCTGTGTTCCTAAAAGGAGCACAGAGGGGCAGGAAGCATCCTACGGAGGCGGGGGGGCTCCTAGGAAAGGACACCAGGTCCCTGTGAAGCCTATGGATGGTGAAATCTTTCCTCCTCTCTTTCATCTTCTGCTTTTCCTCCTAAATGCCATTTTCCTCAATCATAATAACAAAATTTATTTTATGTTTTTAAATTTCTTTTTATTGGAGTCCAATTTGTATGAATTCTTTCTTCAGCAAGGCTGTCATTCAGGATAGAGAGAAAGATTTTCACAGAAAGGCAAAGTATAAAGGAGTTCATGACCGCTAAACCACTCCAGTAAGGAATTTTAAGAGGGAGTATTCTAGTGGGGGAAAAAAGAGACCAAAAGCAACAAAGACTAGAAAGGACCAGAGAACGTCACTAGAAACACCAACTGTACCGGTAAAACAAAGGCACAAAGTTCATATCTTTGAATAAGCACTCTGAATGCTGATACTAAATGGTCCAATCAAAAGATATAGGGTGGGCATCCCTGGGTGGCGCAGCGGTTTGGCGCCTGCCTTTGGCCCAGGGCGTGATCCTGGAGACCCGGGATCAAATCCCACATCGGGCTCCTGGTGCATGGAGCCTGCTTCTCCCTCTGTCTGTGTCTCTGCCTCTCTCTCTCTCTCTGTGTGACTATCATAAATAAAAAAAAAAAGATATAGGGTATCAGAGTGCCTTAAAAAACAGGATCCGGGATGCCTGGGTGGCTCAGGGGTTGAGCCTCTGCCTTTGACTCAGGGTGTGATCCCAGAGTCTGGGATCGAAACCCATATTGGTCTCCTAGTGGGTCGCCTGCTTCACTCTTGGCCTAATTTTCTGCCTCTCTCTCTCTCTCTCTCTCTCTCTCTCTCTCTCTCTCTCATGCTCTCAAAAATAAAATTGTTATTAAAAAAACAAGGTCTGTCGGTATGCTGCCTACGAGATGCTCACCTTAGACCTATAGATAACAGCACATTGAAAGTCAGGGGATGGAAAATCACCTATCACGCTAATAGTTATGAAAAAAAAGCTGGAGGACCAATACTTATATTAGACAAACTAGATTTGAAACCAAACCCTGGGGTTCCCCTGGAGGCTCAGTGGTTGAGCATCTGCCTTCGGTTCAAGGTGTGTTCCTAGGATCCCAGGATTGAGTCCCACATCGGCATCCCTTTGGGGAGCCTCTCTCCCTCAGCCTAAGTTTCTGTCTCTGCTTCTCTGTGTATCTCTCATGCATAAATAAATAAAATATTTAATCTCAAAAAAGAAAGAACAAATACTGTAAGAAGTGATGAAGAAGGGAATTATTTCATAGTTAAAAAGACTCACTATCAGGATCAAACAACTAAACATTTATGCTGCCAACATGGGAGTACCTAAATATGGAAACCAATTACCAATAAACGTACAGGAACTCACTAATAATAATACAATGACAGGGGATTTTAACACCTACTGACTTATGGCAATGGACCGATCGTCTATGCAGAAAATCAACAGGAGAACAATAGCCTTGACACACTGGACCACAGGGACTCAACAGATATAGTCTGAACATTTCTTCCTAAAGCAAAATACACATTCCTTTCAAGTGCACATGGGATATTCTCCATAACAGATCATATCATGGGCCACAAATCAGCCCTCAACAGGTACAACAGGTACAAGAAGGTTGATATCACCCCTTGTACATTTTCGGACCACGACGCTATGAAACTCGAAGTCGACAGTAAGAAAAAAAATTGGACAGACCAATAATACATGGAGATTATGAAAATCCTACTAGAGAATGAATGGAGCAACCAGGAAATTAACGAGGAAATTTAAAACAAATGAAAATGAAAACATGTTTCTCCAAACCTCTGGGATGTAGCAAAGGCAGCCCAAAGAGGAAAGTACATAGCAATACAGGCCTATCTCAGGACACAAGAATTGCCTAATACACAACCTAACCTTACACCTTAATGAGCTGGAAAAGGAATTGGAAACAAAGCCTAAAGCCTACAGAAGAAGGGAAAAAATAAAGATGAGAGCAGAAATAAACAATACAGAAATTTAAAAAAACAGTACAATGGAATAACTAAACTAAGAGCTGGTTCTTCAAAATAATTAATAAAATGGATAAAGCCCTAGCCAGCCTTATGAATGAGAAAAGAGAAAAGACCAAAATAAATAAAATCACAAATGAGAGAAAAGTGTTCACAATCAACACCAGAAAAATAAGAAAATTATAAGGGCATACTATGAAAGACTATATGCTAACAAACTGGGAGACCTGGAAGAAATGGACAAATCCCTAGAAATGTGCAAACAAGCAAAACTGATACAGGAAAAAATAGAAAATGTGAACAGACCCATAACTAGCAAAGGAATTGAATCAGAAAGGCACCTGGGTGCCTCAGTGGTTGAACATGTGCTTTGGCTCAGGTCATGATCCCGGGGTCCTGGGGAATCAAGTCCCACATAAGGCTCCCGGCATGGAGCCTCATTTTCCCTCTGCCTATACCTCTGCCTCTCTGTGTCTCTCATGAATACATAAATAAAATCTTTAAAAAAGAAAAAAGATAAAAAGATGAGAAAGGACCCAAATAAAATCACAAATGAGAAAAGAGAAATAACAACCAACACTAGAGAAATACAAACAATTATAAGAGAATATGATGAAAAATTATATGCCAGCAACCTAGAACCTGGAAGAAATAGATCAATTCCTAGAAATATATAACATAGCAAAAATGAAAAATGAAGAAATAAGAAATTTGAACAGACAAAGAAATTGAATCAGCAATCAGGGTTCTCCCAACAGGAGACACTTAGATCAATGGAACAGAATAGAAAGCCAAAACAAGATACAAACATGTATCTATGATCCATAATGGACAAAAAGGCAGGAAGGAATATCCAAAGCACAAAGACAGTCTCTTCAACAAACCCTAACCCTGACTCCAGGATAAGAACAAATGGTGTTGGGAAAAGCAGGCAGCCAAATGCAGAATGAAACTGGACCACTTTCTTACACCATATATATCAAAAATAAATTCAAAATGAATGAAAGACCTAAATGTGAGACCTGAAAGTATAAAAAGAAGAAAAGATAGGCAGCAACGTCTTTGACATTGGCTATTGGATCTTCTTTCTAGATATGCCTCTGAGGTGAGGGAAACAAAAGCAAAAATCCTATTGGGACTTCATCAAATTGAAAAGTTTCTGCAAAGTGAAGGAAACTACCAAAGCTAAAAGGCAACATACAGGAGGAGGGGTAAGATGGCGGAAGAGTAGGGTCCCCAAGTCACCTGTCCCTACCAAATTACCTAGATAAACTTCACATCATCCTGAAAATCTAGGAATTCAGCCTGAGATTTAAACAGAGAACAGATCGAATGCTACAGTGAGAAAAGTTCAGGCTTCTATCAAGGTAGGAAGATGGGGAAAAGGAAATAAAGAAACAAAAGGCATCCAAGGGGGAAGGGCCCCACGAGGAGCCAGGCTAAGGCCAGGCCAAGTGCCCCCCGGTCAGGTGAGCTCTGTCCCAGAGAAGCAAGATCTGCACCAATCCTCCTAGGTGGAATGGCACTTGCAGGGATTCAGAGCAGGACCCCAGGAGGGCGGCGATACCCACGAGCTCACTGGTACACTAACAGACACCTGCAGTCCCAGGAGAGTGCACCAAGCTCCCTAAGGGCTGCAGGGCACATGCACTGACTTGGGAGCAGCTCAGAGGGTCTCAGGTAGGGCTCTGCGTGGAGGGGTTTGCATGCCCCAGGAGTAGCTTGGCAGCAGTGCCTCTGGCAGAGGAAGGGGCTCCGTGCAGAGGGGGCTGCTCGGCTCCGGGAGCAACTCGGAGGTGCTCAGGCAGCGGCTCCCTGAGGGGGCTGCGTGACCAGGAGCAGCTCAGAGGGGCTGGGCGGCAGCTGTGGGGAGAGAAGGCTGCACAGCCAGGAGCGCGAATCCAACAGCGCAGGCTCCAGAGCACAGGGCGCCAGGACACAGCCCAGGATTTGGCCTCCCCCGGGATAGGCAGAGGCCCGGAGGGCCCAGGACAACAAGGATGCTCCTGCCCAGAGCTGAGCAGATCAGCGGCCCCACCCCAGAGCCTCCAGGCCCTGCAGATGGACTGCTCTGGAGTTACTGTGGGTACTGAATACAGGTATCCAGAGCTGGCCGCTGCCACTGGGGTTGTTCCTCCTAGGGCCTCACAGGGTATACTACCCTCACTGAGCCCTACACCAGGCAGGGGACAGAGCAGCTCCCCCAAGTGCTAACACCTGAAAATCAGCACAACAGGCCCCTCCCCTAGAAGACCAGCTAGACGGACAAGTTCCAGAGGAAGTCAAAGGACTTTAAGTATACAGAATCAGAAGATACTCCCCCATGTTTTTTTTTATTTCTGATTGCTTCCCCCACCCGTTTTCCCCCCTTTCTTTCTATTTCTTTCTCTTTTTATTCCCTTTTTTTTCTTTCTTCCTTTATTCTTTTTTCTTTTTCTCTTTTCTTTCCTTCTTTCTCTCCTCTCTTTTTCTCCTTTTCCCAATACAATTTGATTTTGGCCACTCTGCACTGAGCAAAATGACTAGAAGGAAAACCTCACCTCAGAAGAAAGAATCAGAAACAGTCCTCTCTCCCACAGAGTTACAAAATCTGATTTAAAATCCAATGTCAGAAAGCCAATTCAGAAGCACGATTATACAGCTACTGGTGGCTCTAGAAAAAAAGCATAAAGGACTCAAAAGACTTCATGACTGCAGAATTTAGATACAATCAGGCCGAAATTAAAAATCAATTGAATGAGGGATCCCTGGGTGGCGCAGCGGTTTAGCGCCTGCCTTTGGCCCAGGGCGCGATCCTGGAGACCCGGGATCGAGTCCCGCGTCAGGCTCCCGGTGCATGGAGCCTGCTTCTCCCTCTGCCTGTGCCTCTGCCTCTCTCTCTCTCTGTGTGACTATCATAAATAAATAACAATTAAAAAAAATCAATTGAATGAGATGCAATCCAAACTAGAAGTCCTAAGGATGCGGGTTAACGAGGTGGAAGAACGAGTGAGTGATGTAGAAGACAAGTTGATGGCAAAGAGAGAAACTGAGGTAAAAAGAGACAGACAACTAAAAGACCAGGAAGACAGATTAAGGGAAATAAACGACAGCCTGAGGAAGAAAAACCTACGTGTAATTAGGGTTCCTGAGGGCACCAAAATGGACAGAGGGCCAGAATATGTATTTGAACAAATCATACCTGAAAACTTTCCTAATCAAGGAAGGGAAACAGGCATTCAGATCCAGGAAATAGAGAGATTCCCCGCTAAACTCAATAAAAACCGTCCAACACCTCGACATTTAAGAGTAAAGCTTGCAAATTCCAAAGATAAAGAGAAGATCCTTAAAGCAGCAAGAGACAAGAAATCCCTGACCTTTATGGGGAGGAGCATTAGGGTAACAGCAGACCTCTCCACAGCGACCTGGCAGGCCAGAAAGGGCTGGCAGGATATATTCAGGGTCCTCCATGAGAAGAACATGCAACCAAGAATACTTTATCCAGCAAGGCTCTCATTCAAAATGGAAGGAGAGATAAAGAGCTTCCAAGACAGGCAGGAACTGAAAGAATATGTGACCTCCAAACCAGCTCTGCAAGAAATTTTAAGGGGGACTCTTAAAATTCCCCTTTAAGAAGAAGTTCAGTGGAACAATCCACAAAAACAAGGACTGAATAGATATCATGATGACACTAAACTCATATCTGTCCATAGTAACTCTGAACGTGAACGGGCTTAATGACCGCATCAAAAGGGGCAGGGTTTCAGACTGGATAAAAAAGCAGGACCCATCTATTTGCTGTCTACGAGAGACTCATTTTAGACAGAACGGACACCTACAATCTGAAAATTAAATATTGGAGAACCATTTACCATTCAAATGGTCCTCAAAAGAAAGCAGGGGTAGCCATCCTTATATCAGATAAACTAAAATTTACCCCGAAGACTGTAGTGAGAGATGAAGAGGGACACTAAATCGTACTTAAGGGATCTATCCAACAAGAGGACTTAACAATCCTCAATATATGACCCGAATGTGGGAGCTGCCAAATATTTAAACCAATTAATAACCAAAGTAAAGAAATACTTAGATAATAATACACTTATACTTGGTGACTTCAATCTAGCTCTTTCTACCGTCGATAGGTCTTCTAAGCACAACATCTCCAAAGAAACGAGAGCTTTAAATGATACACTGGACCAGATGGATTTCACAGAAATCTACAGAACTTTACATCCAAACTCAAC
Organism: Canis lupus familiaris; assembly: GCF_011100685.1. Taxonomy (NCBI): domain Eukaryota; kingdom Metazoa; phylum Chordata; class Mammalia; order Carnivora; family Canidae; genus Canis; species Canis lupus. The sequence continues at coordinate 48,432 of NW_023330697.1, read as the reverse complement.
TGAATGCACATTATTCTCAAGTGCACATGGAACTTTCTCCAGAATCGACCACATACTGGGTCACAAATAGGGTCTGAACCGATACCAAAAGACTGGGATCGACCCCTTCATATTCTCAGACCATAATGCCTTGAAATTAGAACTAAATCATAACAAGAAGTTTGGAAGGAGCTCAAACACGTGGAAGTGAAGGATCATCCTGCTAAAAGACGAAAGGGTCAACCAGGAAATTAAGGAAGTATTAAAAGATTCATGGAAATTAATGAGAATGAACATACAACCATTCAAAAACTTTGGGATGCAGCAAAAGCAGTCCTAAAGGGGAAATACATCACAATACAAGCATCTAATCAAAAACGGGAAACTACTCAAATACAAAAGCTAACCTTACACATAAAGAGGCTAGAGAAAAAAAACAGATAGATCCTACACCCAACAGAAGAATAGAGTTAATTAAAATTCGAGCAGAACTCAAGGAAATCGAGACCAGAAGAACTCTGGAACAGATCAACAGAACCAGGAGTTGGTTCTTTGAACGAATTAATAAGATAGATAAACCATTAGCCAACCTTATTAAAAAGAAGAGACAGAATATTCAAATTAATAAAATCATGAATGAGAAAGGATAGGTCACTACCAACACCAAGGAAATACAAACGATTTTAAAAACATATTATGAACAGCCATATACCAATAAATTAGGCAATCTAGAAGAAATGGACGCATTCCTGGAAAGCCAGAAACTACCAAAACTGCAACCGGAAGAAACACACAACCTTAACAGGCCAATAACCAGGGAGGAAATTGAAGCAGTCATCTAAAACCTCCCAAGACACAAAAGTCCAGGGCCAGATGGCTTCCCAGGGGAATTTTATCAAACGTTTAAAGAAGAAACCATACCTATCCTACTAAAGCTGTTTGGAAAGATAGAAAGAGATAGAGTACTTCCAAATACCTTCTATAAGGCCAGCATCACCTTAATTCCAAAACCAGACAAAGACCCCACCAAAAAGGGGAATTACAGACCAATAGCCCTGATGAACATGGATGCAAAAATTCTCAACAAGATACTAGACAATAGGATCCAAAAGTACATTAAGAAAATTATTCACCATGACCAAGTAGGATTTATCCTCGGAACACAGGTTGGTTCAACACTCGTCAAACAATCAATGTGATTCATCATATCAGGAAGAGACAAACCAAGAACCATGTGATCCTCTCATTAGATGCAGAGAAAGCATTTGACAAAATAGAGCATCCATTCCTGATCAAAACACTTCAGAGCATAGGGAGAGACGGAATATTTCTGTCATCTTAAAAGCAATCTAGGAAAAGCCCACAGCAAGTATCATTCTCAGTGGAGCAGCAGTGGGAGCCTTTCCCCTAAGATCAGGAACAAGACAGGGATGTCCACTCTCACCACTGCTATTCACCATAGTCTGGAAGTCCTAGCCTTAGCAGTCAGACAGCAAAAAGACATTAAAGGCATTAAAAAAAAAAGGCATTCAAATTGGCAAAGAAGTAGTCAAACACTCCCTCTTTGCTGATGACATGATACTCTACCTAGAAAACCCAAAAGCCTCCACCCCAAGATTGCTAGAACTTATACAGCAATTTGGTAGCGTTTCAAGAAAGAAACTCAATGCCCAGAAATCAATGACATATCTATACACTGACAATGAGACTGAGGAAAGAGAAATTAAGGAGTCAATTTCATTTACAATTGCACCAAAAAGCTTAAGATACCTAGGAATAAACCTAACCAAGGAGGTAAAGGATATACCCTAAAAACTATAGAACACTTCTGAAAGAAATTGAGGAAGACACAAAGAGATGGAAAAATATTCCGTGCTCATGGATTGGCAGAATTAATATTATGAAAATGTCAATGTTACCAAGGACAATGTACACGTTTAATGCAATCCCTATCAAAATACCATGGACTTTCTTCAGAGAGTTAGAACAAATTATTTTTTTAGATTTGTGTGATATCAGGAAAGATCCCGAAAGCCAGGGGAATTTTAAAAAGAAAACGATATCTAGAGGCATCACAATGCCAGATTTCGGGCTGTACTACAAAGCTGTGGTCATCAACACAGTGTGGTACTGGCACGAAAACAGACACATAGATCAATGGAACAGAATAGAGACCTAGAACTTTATGTTCAACTAATATTCGATAAAGGGGGAAAGACTATCCATTGGAAGAAAGACAGTCTCTTCAATAGTTGGTGGTGGGAAAATTGGATATCCACCTTCAGAAGAATGAAACTAGACCACTCTCTTTCACCAGAAACAAAGATAAACTCAAAATGGATGAAAGATCTAAATGTGAGACAAGAGTCCATCAAAATCCTAGAGTAGAACACAGGCAACACCCTTTTTGAACTCGGCCACAGTAAATTCTTGCAAGATTCATCCACGAAGGCAAAAGAAACAAAAGCAAAAATGAACTATTGCCACTTCATCAAGATAAGAAGCTTTTGCACAGCAAAGAATACAGTCAACAAAACTAAAAGACAACCTACAGAATGGGAGAAGATATTTGCAAAAGATGTATCAGATAAAGGGCTAGTTTCCAAGATCTATAAAGAACTTCTTAAACTCAACACCAAAGAAACAAACAATCCAATCATGAAATGGGCAAAATACATGAACAGAAATCTCACAGATGAAGACATAGACATGGCCAACATGCACATGAGAAAATGCTCTGCATCACGTGCCTCAGGGATATAAAAAATCAAAAATACAATGAGATATCACCTCACACCAATGAGGATGGGGAAAATTAACAAGGCAGGAAACCACAAATGTTGGAGAGGATACGGAGAAAATGGAACACTCTTACACTGTTGGTGGGAATGTGAACTGGTACAGCCCCTCGGAAAACGGTGTGGAGGTTCCTCAAAGAGTTAAAAATAGACCTGCCCTACGACCCAGCAATTGCACTGTTGGGGATTTACCACAAAGATTCAGATGCAATGAAATGCCGGGACACCTGCACCCCGATGTTTTTAGAAGGAATGTCCACAATAGCGAAACTGTGGATGGAGCCATGGTGTCCATTGAAAGATGAATGGATAAAGAAGATGTGGTTTATGTATACAATGGAATATTACTCAGCCGTTAGAAATGACAAATACCCACCATTTGCTTCAACGTGGATGGAACTGGAGGGTATCATGCTGAGTGAAGTAAGTCAATCGGAGAAGGACAAACGTGTGTTCTCATTCAGTTGGTTAATATAAATAATAGTGAAAGGGAATATAAGGGAATGGAGAAGAAATGTGTGGGAAATATCAGAAAGGGAGACAGAATATAAAGACCCCTAACTCTGAGAAAGGAACGAGGGAGCTGGAAGGGGAGGAGGGCAGGGGGTGCAGGTGAATGGGTGACGGGCACTGAGGGGGCACGTGCCGGGATGAGCACTGGGTGTTATTCTGTTTGTTGGTAAATTGAACACCAATAAAAAATAAATTTACTTAAAAAAAATTTCAAATAACTAAATATTTAGGCTGCCAACATGAGAGTACCTAAATATAGAAACCAATTAACAACAAACGTACAGGAACTCACTGATAATAATATAATGACAGGGGATTTTATCACCCACATATGGCAATGGACCGATCGTCTATGCAGAAAATCAACAGGGGAACAATAGCCTTGACACACTGGACCAAAGGGACTCAACAGATATAGTCTGAACATTTCAACCTAAACCAGAATACACATTCCTTTCAAGTGCACATGGGACATTCTCCAGAACAGATCATATCATGGGCCACAAATCAGCCCTCAACAGGTACAACAGGTACAAGAAGGTTGATATCACACCCTGTACATTTTTGGACCACGACGCTATGAAACTCGAAGCCGACAGTAAGAAAAAAAATTGGATGGGATCCCTGGGTGGCGCAGCGATTTGGCGCCTGCCTTTGGCCCAGGGCGCGATCCTGGAGACCCGGGATCGAATCCCACATCGGGCTCCCAGTGCATGGAGCCTGCTTCTCCCTCTGCCTGTGTCCCTGCCTCTCTCTCTCTCTCTCTGTGACTATCATGAATAAATAAATAAAATCTTAAAAAAAAGAAAAAAATTGGACAGACCAAAAATACGTGGAGATTATGAACATCCTACTAGAGAATGAATGGAGCAACCAGGAAATTAAAGAGGAAATTTAAAACAAATGAAAATGAAAACATGTTTCTCCAAACCTCTGGGATGTAGCAAAGGCAGTCGTACAAGGGAAGTACATAGCAATACAGGCCTACCTCAAGAAACAAGAAGTCTCCAATACACAACCTAAAGCTACACCTAAAGGAGCTGGAAAAGGAATAGCAAACAAAGCCTATAGCCTACAGAAGAAGGGAAAAAATAAAGATGAGAGCAGAAATAAAGAATGCAGAAAAAACAAAACAGTAGAATGGAATAATGAAACTAAGAGCATGTTCTTCATAATAATTAATAAAATGGGTCAAGCCCTAGCCAGCCTTATCAACGAGAAAAGCAAAAACCTAAATAAATAAAATCACAAATGAGAGAAGAGAGATCACAATCAACACCAGGAAAATAAGACAATTATAAGGGAATTCTATAAAAGATTATACGCTAATAGAATGGGAGACCTGGAATAAATGGACAAATCCCTAGAAATGTGCAAACAAGCAAAACTGAAATAGGAAGAAATAGAAAATATGAACAGACCCATAACTAGCAAAGAAATTGAATCAGCAAGGCACCTGGGTGCCTCAGTGGTTGAGCATCTGCTTTGGCTCAGGTCATGATCTCGGGGTCATGGGGGATCACTTCCCACATCAGGCTCCCCGCATGGATCCTCATTTTCCTTCTGATATAAATCTGCCTCTATGTGTCTCTCATGAATACATAAATAAAGGTGCAGCCACTGTGGAAAACAGTCTGGAGGGTCCTCGAAGTTAAAAATAGGGGATCCCTGGGTGGCGCAGCAGTTTGGCTCCTGCCTTTGGCCCAGGGCGCCTGATCCTGGAGACCTGGGATCGAATCCCACGTCGGGACCCCAGTGCATGTAGCCTGCTTCTCCCTCTGCCTGTGTCTCTACCTCTCTCTCTGTGACTATCATAAAAAAAATTAAAAGCTAAAAATAGAGCTACCCTACGATTCCAAAATTGCACAGCTAGGTATTTACCCCGAGGATACAAAAGTAGTTTAGTAGATTTTAAGAGGAACACGCAGCCCAGTGTTGGTAGCAGCTTTATCAACAACAGCGAAACTGTGTATACAGCCCAGATGTCCATCGACAGATGAATGGGCAGAGACAATGTGGTAAATATACACACTGCGACATCACTCATTCATCAGAAGGGATGAAATGAAGCCATTTACAATGACGTGGGAGAAGTGAAAGGGACTTATGCTAAATAAACTCAGTCAGAGAAAGACAGATACCAAATACCATACAATTGCATTCACATGTGAATTGTAAGAAACCAAACAAACTGGCAAAGGGGCGAAGGAGGGGATGAGAGATGCAAACCAAGAAACACACTCTTAACCACAGAGAATAAACTAATAAATACCAGAGGAAGGTGGAGGGGATGGGGAATCAGGGGATGGGGATAGTGGAGGTCAACTCTGACCAGTACCAGGCGTTGTATTCAAGGGTTGAATCACTATGTGGTAAACCTGAAACTATATCATACTGTGTTTACAAAGAGGAATTCAAGTAAAACTTTAATAATTGGTAGTATAGAGGAAACATGTGCGCAGAAGAGATAAAATCAGAAATGCAACTGAAAATCCAAACAGAGAGTCTTTAGAGACACAAATGCCCTCCTTTACTCACCTCAGGAGAAGCCTGCCATGTCTATTCTGACCCCAGCAGAAGACTGGATATGGATTCTCTGGGGAGGCCACTGACTTGGTGGAGTCAGGTTATCTTTGAGCCCAAAACCTAAATAGAGTACATAAAACTAAACTGCCCAAGATGCTAGGAGTCCCAGTGCAGGCACATGACAAGACACAAACTCTAACCATACACAGGCATACCTAACCCTACACTTAAGCCTAATGTTAACCTAACCCTTAAACAAGAACTATCACTAATCAAAAACCAAACACAAACCCCAAGACCGAAACACCTTCATTGAACCTTCCTGCCAACCCTCACCCTAACTCTTAAACCTATTCTAAACCCTTAATCCTGACCCTTACCTTAAATCTAACCCTAACCCTAACCTCTAACAATAACTTTAACTTAATGTACTCAAATCCTATTCCTAACCCAAACCTGTACCCTAACCCTAACCCTCTAATACTAATCCTATCTCATACCCCAAACTGTACCCTAACCCGTACCCTAAAACTAATCCCTAACCCACTGCCTAACCCTCTCTACCCTTTTCCAAAACCGTACCCTGACCCTGACCTGACCGTAACCCCTAACCAATCACTAAACCTAACCCTCGCCCTAACCCTCAACCTAGCCCTAACTTTAACTCTAACCTCTAACCTTAACCCTAACTCACACTCTAACCCCTCACCCTAACTGCAAACCTACCGCAACCCTAACTCTAACCATAATCCAAACCCCAACTCCTAACCTCCTGCCCTAATCCCTAAAGTCTAAACCCTAACCCTAACTCTAACTCCTGTCCCTAACCCAAACCCCCATCCTAACTCCAAACCACTGACCCTTACCCTTATCCCTCACCCTAACCTCTAATCCATAACCATTAGCATAATCACTAACCCCTAACATCTAACCTAAGCCTAACCACCAACTGCCTCCCCTCCACTAACCCTACCATTCATTCTACCCATTCCCTTACTATATGGTTCTGAGGAGTCCCTTTGATATGGACGTGGCCCCCAAAGGCGCGTCCAGATTCCTCCAGGGAGTCCTGAGGAAGCCGGGCTCCTGTGAGTGCTCACGTGGCCCCACGTGTTCCAGAGTCATAGTCAGCAGGTCCTGAGTACGCCGGGTCTCCTGTCACTGTGGACTATGCCTCACATCCTCTGGAAGCCTCACAGCAGGTTCTCAGGAGGCCGGGGGCTCCTGTCAGCCTGGACATGGCCCCACCTCCCCTGAAAACTCACTGCACTTCCTGAGGAGGCTGTGGATTCCTGTCAGCCTAGACGCAGCCCCATGTGTCCCAAAGCCAAAGTGCAGGTCCTGAGGAGGACGGGCGTCCTCTCAGTCTTGACGTGGCCCCACATTTTCCTCAGCCTCACCATAAGACCTGAGGAGGCTTGGGGCTCCTGTCAGCATGGACGTGGCCCCAAATCATTCCAATCCTTCACAGTGCATCCTGAGGAGGCCGGAGAATCCTGTCAGTGTGGATTCAGCATCCACATCTTTCTTAGGCCTCACCACAGGCTCTGACAAGGCTGGGGTCTTCTGTCCGCATGGACACATCCCCATATTTCCCAATGTCTACACCGGGGGTCCTGAGGAAGTCATCGTCCTGTTGTGTCCCTGTGGCCCCAAGTCCTCCCAAAGCGTCACCGAGGGTTCTGAGGTGGCCGGGGCTCCTGTAACCATGAATGCCGCCCCCAGCTTCCAGAAGCCTCAACTTATGTCCTGAGAGGCCCGGGAGCTCCTGCCAGAATGGACACGGTGCCACATCTTCCTGAAGCCTCCTCGCAGGTCCTGAGGCTGCTCAGGGGCTCCTGTCAGCATGGATGTGGGCCCACAATTTCCTGAAGCCTCCACGCAGGTCCTGAGGTGGCTCAGGGCTCCTGTCAGGGTGGATGCAGGCCCACATCTTCCTAAAGCCTCACCGCGGGTCCTGAGGAGACCGGGGCTCCTGTCAGCGTGAACGCGGCCCAATTTCCCCCAAAAGACTCCCGCGCGTCCTGTGGAGGCTTCAGCTCATCAGCGTAGATGCGTCCCCACGTCCTCCTCAGGCCTCCCCAGCAGAGGCTGGCTCCTGTTAGTGCAGGCAGAGGAGGCCTACTGCACATGCACACCCCATGGGAGGGGCCTGGTCTCGGGCAGCCCCTGCTGGAAGCTCAGGCACTGCAGGAGGCTGTGCAGGAGGCAGCGGGTGCTCCATGGACCCCACCTGCCTCCTTTCAGGCTCCAAATGGGGCATGCTAGCTTTAGAAACCTCTCACTGAAAAGGAGCCCAACACCTGGCTTCCCCAGAAATACTTAAGGACAAGGAATTGCAGCCCACAGGACGTGAAATGAAATGTGGACCAGACATTTACCACGTCCCGGAAATGTCACATACCCTCATCCACTGTGGGCGGGACCGCGGGCTGGTGCAGCAGCCCTGGAAACAGTGTGGTGGTCCCTGAGGAAGTTACAAATAAAGCCGCCCTGCGACCAGCAGTTGAAAGGCCTGGAGCTCACTCAGAAGATACAGATGCAGTGAGACTCGGGACACTTGCACCCTAATGTCCACAGCAGCCGTGTCCACATTAGTCACACTGTGGGAGGAGCCTCGGTGTACTCGGGCTGATGATGGATAAAGAGGATGGGAAATAGATGATGGTCATAAAGAGAGGAATGGTACTCAGCTATCAAAGAGTAGGAAATCTTGCCATTTGCAATGATGTGGATAGAACTAAAGGGATCATGTTAAGTGAAATAAGTCAGTCTAGAAAGAGAATGACCATGTGGTGTCATTCATAGGTGAAATTAAAGAAGTAAAGCAGATGAACTACTGTGAAGGGAAGGAAAAACAAATAAGATGAAAACAGATGTAGGACATACAGACTCTTAATGATAGGAAACAAACTGAGGGTCTCTGGAGGTGGGGGGATAACAGGGGACCAGCATGAAGGAGGGCACTTGATGTCTCGGGCACTGCTGTTATCTCCAACTGGTGAATCCCTGAATTCTTCCTCTGAAAGTATAATACAATATATGTTAATTAATTGGGTTTAAATTAAATTAAGTTAAAAAAAATCAGTTGTATCAGAGCCTATTTCCTTCTGGACTCTCTGTTTTGCTCATTCAGCTTATGCCGGGACCACCCAGGTGGGTCTGGTTTATCTAAGTAGGCTCCACGCCTAGTCCATGGCCCAGCCCACGGAGAGAACTCACGACCTTGAGATCAGGACCAGAGGTGAGGTCAGGAGTCGGATGCTTAACCGATGGAGCCAGCCGGGGGCTTGAGAACCACACTACTTTATCCTGTGTCTCTGTGATATCGTTTGAAATCAGAAAGTGATGCGTCCCACTCTGTCGTGCTTCTCAAATACTGATTTGCTGTTCGGGGTCATTTGTTGGGGGTAATGGATTTATGGTTTTTTTTTTTTTCTTATTTCTAAGATCTGCCACCATGATTTGATAGGAATGACATTGAAACTGAGGGTCGCTTCAGGAACTGTGGACATTTTCACAAGATGAGGCTCCCACCCCACAAGCCCAGGACAGCCTCCCAGAGCCTGGTATGGCTCAGTGCACATGTCTTGTGCTCCTTTGGTTCAGTCTCATTATTTATTCACCTTGATGCTCCTGAGAAGGGCGTCACGTCCTTCCTTTCCTTCCTGAGTGCTCATTGTCGGGACACAGCAAGGCTACTCTGTTCTGTAGGGTCAGTTTGTGTCCCGTGACTTTACTGAACTCACTCCTTAGTTCTAACAGGTTTTGGTGGAGGCTCTCGGGTTTCTTGTTTCTAGTACCGCGTCTTCAGCATATAGGGACAGTGTGACGTCCCCCTTCCAGGTGTGGAACCTTTGCTGTTTACAGCTTAATGTCCTAGAAAGCCCCACAATTGAATCAAAACTGAGCCCAGGCCAAGAACAGGAAGCCCCTATTAGAATGTGAACAGAGCTCAATGACCTTGAAGTCCCCATATCAAAATGTAAACAGAACTTGAGGAATTGCTCCAGCCGTTCTGGAGGTCCCCGAGACCAGCCCTTAAAACTAAGCTAAAACCCTCCTCGGGGTCCAATTCCCTGCTCCGCTGTGTCCGATATACTTGGAGAGAAGATTGAGCTTGTAAATAATCCCTCGTGTGTTTGCATCGTAATCAGCTTCTCGGTGGTTTCTCAGTTTCTCAATCTTGGGCACAACAGTCTGAGATAAAAAAACAAAACCAAAAGAAGCTCGGACGCGGGCAGAATGAAAGCAGGGTTCTGAGAGAAGCGGCGGAGACCCGGGGGCTTGGGGGCTCTTCTGTGGAGGGCCTGCAGACAGGGGGAGGAATGCTTAGCCCCAGAGCCAGAGGACCCAGCGTCCCCACCCGCATCCTGCCCATCTGCGCCGAGTCTCAGGGAGCAGCACAGACTGCCTGATGGAGGCCAATGGCTGACGACCACCCCGCCTCTGACCTCACAGGTGAATCTCCCAGGCAGATGTACACCAGGGCCCATCCCCAGACCTGGAACAGACCACTCGCTGCCACCAAGTTTTTGGACCACAGAGGCTGCAGAGCTTCAGCTCAGCCTGGAATATAGGGTCTAGCTTCCTTTGTACTTTTTGCTTTATTTTCGTTTATTTTCTTTGATGCTATTTTATTAATTGCCTTATTTTAATTTTTATGTATGTACCTTATTTATTTCTCATTTTTACTTTCACGGTTCATTAATTGGGATTCATATCTTGGGATTTAGAATCTTTTAACAAGCAGGCCAAAATAATCAGGTGTTTTTTTTTTTTTTTTTTTGGAGGGCAGTTGTTATTGATTTTCTTGGTTTTTCTGTTTCTTCCTTCTTTCTTTTCTGGAAAAAGTAATGAGATGGAGAAATTCACCTCCATAAAATAACATGAGGTAGTACTCACAGTCAGGAAGTCCATCAATACACATATAGGATGTCTAACTACAGTTTAAAACAATGATTATAAAGGTAGCAACTGGGCTAAACAAAAAGCACAGAAGAAAACTAGAGAATCCCTTAGTGTAGAAATAAAAGAACTAAAAACTAGTCAGGCCAATGTTAAAAATGCTATAACTGAGGTGCAGTCCCAAGGGGAAGCCTTAAAAACAAGGAAATTTATGGACCACAGAGGCAGACTTAGGGAACTCAGCCACTTATTAAAACAATAACATTCATATCATAGGAGACTCAGAAGATGAAGAAAGAGAAAAGGTGAGCCTTGCTCAGCCATTAGAAACGACAAATACCCACCATTTGCTTCAACGTGGATGGAAGTGGAAGGTATTATGCTGAGTGATGTAAGTCAATCGGAGAAGGACAAACATTGTATGTTCTCATTCACTTGGGGAATATAAATAATAGTGAAAGCGAATATAAGGGATGGGAGAAGAAATGTGTGGGAAATAACAGAAAAGAAAGACAGAACATAAAGACACCAAACTCTTGGAAAAGAACTAGGGCTGAGGGAAGTGGAGGAAGGCGGGGTTGGGTGTGAATGGGTGAGTGGCACTGAGGGGGACACTTGACGGGATGAGCACTGGGTGTTATTCTGTATGTTGGCAAATTGAGCACCAATAAAATGTAAATTTATTATTAAAAGAAAGAAAGAAAGAAAGAAAGAAAGAAAGAAAGAAAGAAAGAAAGAAAGAAAGAAGAAAGAAAGAAAGAAGAAAGAAAGAAAGAAAGAAAGAAAGAAAGAAAGAAAGAAAGAAAGAAAGAAAGAAAGAGTGGCACCTGTGTGGCTCAGTCAGTTAAGCCTCTGCCTTAGGCTCAGATCATGATCCAGGTCCCAAGGCAGGCTCCCTGTTCAGCAGGGAACCTGCTGCTCCCTCTCCCTCTGCCCCTCTTGCTCATGCTTTTTCTCTCCTCTCTCTCTCAAATAAATAAATAACATCTTTGAAAAACAAACAAACAAACCCACACGGAAGAGAAATCTCCCATGTAGAAGAATTTCAAACATTTGTGCAGACATTCCACCATGAAGTTCATGAGCATAGCTTACCAATCTTATGTGTGGAATACACATAGTAACTTCCTTCTACAAAATATATTATGAAAAACTTAAAATGATAATGATAATATAATAACTCATAATAATAATAATCATAATAATCACTTTACTACGAAGAAAGATGACAAACACTACCTCAGCAAGATGATCACATTGATGCCAAGACTGATAAATCCTGTTGATAGTATCTATCCTTTATATGATATAATAAAAATGGCAGTATATCTCTGTATATAATCCACAAAAACAGTTCAGTCATGAGATAAACCACAGACATGTACCAACTGAGGGAAATTTTACAAAATACTCTACTTCTCAAAGTGTTCCAGTTCAACAACAACAAGCAAAGGCTGAAAGACTGTCACAATGCAGAGGAGCCTAAGAAAACAGGAGGAAAAATGGAGTGTGATATTACGGATGGTAAAGTAGCAAAAACTAAGGAAATATGAATAATGTATGGTCTTTGGTTACTGCGAATATTTTAATTTGATTCAATAGCTATTATTTGTACCGTATTAATATATCAATAATTGGAGAAATTGAGTGCAAGGGCATGTGAATGCACTGTACTATCTTCTCAATTTCCCTATAAATCTTTTTTTCCTAATAAATAAGATTTATTTTGAAAATTGACTTAAATGATTCAGTCTCCAAGTGTGAAGACTTTTTAAGAATCGTTGAATTAACTTTTGCCTTATTCTTAAAGAGTTCCTTTGATGGGAACAAAGTAATTTTATATCAGAAGGAAAGAAAAACACTTATGAACACGTATAATGTCTCCTCAACCTGAAAAGCAGGAAAGGATAATAAATAGCAAAAATCAGATACGAATACTTGTATTATAATAGACACCATATTGCAAGTGCATTTAAAATTAGCAATGCATAACATTTATTTCCTTGACATTTGTCTTCCAGAGAGTTCAAAGTGTTTCAGTGTCAGTTGAAATAGCAGAAGAATCTCAGGGAAGTAACCGTTGCATAATAATAGGACCATTGGTATTAATGCCTCTAAGTTGTTTCCAGATCCTTAAAGATGCATTTCCTGAGGAGTGACTGAGCTGTGAAGAAAGAGATGAGAAACCCTCATCCCTCTGAAATACTTGTGTCAGAATATTTTAAGCATAGTACTACGGATAGTAAATTATCCTTATTAACAGAAAATACATCTCAGATTGGAATCTGAGCAATCAGTGGAGCAGAGAAAAAAGGCTTTGACTCGTTCTTCATCTTTTATTTATTTTTTTTTAAATTTTATTTATTTATGGTAGGCACACAGTGGGAGAGAGAGAGGAAGAGACACAGGCAGAGGGAGAAGCAGGCTCCATGCACCGGGGGCCTGACGCGGGACTCGATCCCGGGTCTCCAGGATCGCGCCCTGGGCCAAAGGCAGGCTCTAAAGGGCTATGCCAACCAGGGATCCCCATGCTCTTCATCTTTTAAAGAGAAAGGACAGCTTTTCTACCTACAAAGTCAGTTGTCAAGATAGCCTTAGGGAATAAGAGTCTGCAGCATCGAATCCAGCTGCACAGCCGGGATGCCCACACCCCAGCTCTTCCTGATCCAAAATCTCTAGGCCTGATCCCCAACAAACACTGCCATGCTGAGGTCATTTGCAATTTCTCTCTCAGGAGCTCCGGGGAAGGTGAAGGAGCTAGATAGGAGGAGAGGGGATGCAATGAGGCTGAGAAAATGAAGGTCTTTCCACTTTAAGTTCAGCGTTCGAACAAGTCCATCCATCACAGGCCCCAGTGAAGAAGAGCTGAAATTTACATTACTTCAGTTACAGTAAAAAAAACAAAAAAACAAAAAAAACAAAAGTTTACAGCTTAATGTCCTAGAAAGCCCCACAATCGAATAAGAACTGAACCCACGCCAAGGGATGGAGGTGTCTATTAGAATGAGAACAGAGATCAATGCCTTGAAGGCCCCATATCAAAATATAAACAGAACTTGAGGAATTACTCCAGCCTTTCTGGAGGTCCCCGAGACAAGCCCTTAAAACTAAGCAAAAACCCACCTCGGGGTCCATGTTCCTGCTCTGCTGTGTCGGGTGTACTTGGACGCAAACTCGAGTTTGGAAATCAAACCTTGTGGGTTTGCATCAATGTCAGCTCCGTAGTGGTTTCTCAGATTCGCAATCTTGGTCACAACACCCCCATGTCACGTCCCACCTGGCTGAACCCCTATCCCCTTCCACCCAGCGTGATACTCAGTCACATCCCCGCCCACAACAGCAGGGCACAGGCCCTCACACAGGTCCCACGGGTACAGTGGGCACTCCTGCCATGCCCGGCCTCCCAGAGGAAGGAAGGAGGTTTCAGCAGGACACACTCCCATGGTGGCCACAGGGCTCCCTGCCCAGCATGGCAGCTCCTAACAGGTCGGGGTCTGTGTCCCTGACGCCTGCTCCTCCTCCCGGTTTTCCCAAAGGAAATGAAGGAGGAGGCCCTGGTCTCCTCCAGGGACATCACGCAGGTAGACTTGGACGTCAGCAGGAAGTTCGGCAGCCACACCATATTTTGGGATGGCTAGGGAGTCAGGTGAGGCTGCTGGGCCAGGAGGCTTTGGGGCGCTGAGGGAGGCCTGGGGCCTTCTGGGTAGGGAAAACTGAGCTTCTGATGCCGGGGGGAGCAATAGCAGCCAAAAACACACTGCTCCATGGTAGGATGCTGGGATGACTCCCGTGCCCACACTCCCGGTGCCTCGGGGATGAGGAGGCCACTAGGATGGGGCCTCCAGGGGTTGCCATGGGAGCTGAACGCCAAAGGGGAGAGGGACGGCCCCATGAGAAGCAGGGGATGGGGTGGGGGTCGTGGGGGGAGGAACCAGACCTGGGGGCCAGGAGGCATGGCTACGGCTGGAGCAGGACACACATCATGCCATGAGGGTTGGACGGGTCAAAGTGACACCCACTCTCGGTGCTTTATATTATTCTAAATTCTGTGCATTTAACTTGAGACAATTTGCAATTTGAAAACATACATAGTATGATGACCCCCAGATGATGCCCCCAGTCCAGCCAGGGCCCTGCACTAACAACACGGTGCCCCAGGGGCAGGTGTCACTGCAAACCCCAGACTAGTCGCCTTTAATTGAAGACGTCTCCTTGTGCATCTTAGAGGAAGGAGATGCCCTGTGTCCGCAGGCCCCCCACGACATCCCCCTCATTCCCCACTCCCACACCATCCCCCTACATCATCATTCCCAATGGCATCCCCCATACACCATCCCCTAACGCCCACACAGCCCCACACAATCCCCACTCACACTATACCCCAACACCATCACCCCTACACCATCCCCCACACTCCACCACCCATGCCCCCACAACATCCACCACCACACCATCGGCCCCCAGCAAGGACCTGGTGCAGGTACCCCTGTGGGACATGCTCAGACTCCCTGGGATTCTCTGGATACCCTGCTCCCATCAGAAGCCCGGGTGTCCCATAGAGTACCCAGGGGTTGCACGGAGGAGGGAAGACACAGAGCCCTCAACAGGGTGGGTGCAGGTGAGTGGGGCAGAGGACCCACTGTGCCCTGCCTCCGCCCACTGTCCCTCATTTAGGGCGGCACACCCTGCACAGGACACCAGCCCCTAACCCATGGAGATCTGGGCTGGCCTGGCCCTGGGCTCTGTGAGGGCTGGGGTGGTTTGAGCCCCCGCCCTAGGCCCAACACAAAGACCAATGTGATCCAGCCCACATGGCCCTGGCCAGCCCTGGATTCTGGTCCCGGGCTGAGCGAATCCCTCTCACAGCTGGATGTGGCCTCTTGGGCCCTGGGCGTGCCCCACTGATCCAGGTCGCTGACCTGGGGCAGCCCTGGGGATCCCAGGACACCCCAGTGTGGGTTGTGGAGGGGTAAGCTGGTGGGCCCCACCTGCACCCACAAGAGGATGCGGGCTCCTCTATGTGCTGGGGCCCAGAGGGCCCGAGGCCTCTGTCCAGCTGCCCTGCGGGGACCCAGCACAGGTGCCCATGAGGCGCACGTCCAGGTCAGCTCTGCTGTCCTCAGAACGATCACTCAGGCTGAAACCTCAAGACACATACCCCCAACCGGATTCCACACATGCTCCCAGGTGGGGGACTCCAGCACCCAGCCCCCACCCTGTGTGATTCTTGCCCCCTATTAAAGGACAGAGAGGTCTCCCTCCCCAGGGGAAAGCACGCACCCACAGCTCTGAGCCCGTTTGCTGTAGAAAGTCAATAAAGTGTTGTGGTGCGAAAATGCACAGCCAGCCCGTTTCTGTGTTTCCCAGAACTCTGTGCACGGGGCGTGGAGAGACCCCCAGAGAGGAGGAGGGGGCAACACCTAGGCCCTAACTAGCCCCTGCAGGGGCGCCGCCAGGCACACACAGCTGACGACCCCACGTGCCTTCCAGGGCGGCCAGACCCACTGCTGGACATGAGAATGTGGCAGAGCCGGAACATCCAGCTCGGCTGACCCTCCAGCTGAAAGTAACTGCACGAGCGAGCCCCGGGTCTGCCAGAATAGCCCAGCTAACCGCCCAGCGCAAGCACCAGAAATGATGTTGTGCCAACCATTTTGGTGTTTTTTGGTGACCCAGCCAGCGGATCCGATAGCTGCACATGATAGCTGCATGTGATAGACACACACACACCTCAAAACCAACAAAAGTCGGAATCCCCCCAATGTTGTCAAACAGCAGCCAGATGCTTACATACACAAAACTGTGGTCTCCAATAGGATACATGGATAACGCTATAAGCCATGACTGCAGAGGTGCTGGAGGCACGGAGATGTGCCTGTTGTATTCCAACAAGGAGGGCAGAGGGGCAGGAAGCATCCTCCGGAGGGGGGGGGGCCCTCCTTGGAAGGGACACCAGGTCCCTGTGAAGGCTACAGAGGGTGAAATCTGGCCTCCTCTCTTTCTGCTTCTGGTTTTCCTCCTAAATGCCATTTTCCTCAATCATATTAGAAGAATTTATTTTATGTTTTTAAATTTATTTTTATTGCAGTCCAATTTGTATGAATACTTACTTCAGCAAGGGTGTCATACAGGACAGAAGGAGAGATAAAGATTTTCCCAGACAGGCTACATATAAAGGAGTTCAGGACCACTTAACCAGTCCAGTAAGGAATTTTAAGAGGGACTCTTCTAGTGGGGGGAAAAAAAGAGACCAATAGCAACAAAGACTAGAAAGGCCCAGAGAACATCACCAGAAACACCAACTCTATGGGTAACACAAAGGCACAAAGTTCACATCTTTGAATAGTCACTCTGAATGCTGATAGACTAAATGCTCCAATCAAAAGATATAGGGTATCAGAGTAGCTTAAAAAGTGGATCCGGGATGCCTGGGTGGCTCAGGGGTTGAGCCTCTGCCTTTGACTCAGGGTGTGATCCTGTAGTCTGGGATCAAGTCCCATATTGGGCTCCTGGTGGGGAAACTGCTTCTCTTTCTGCATAATTGTCTGCCTCTCTCTCTCTCTCTCTCTCTCTCTGTCTATCTGATAAATAAAATTATTATTAAAAAAACAACATCCATCTGTACGCTGCCTACAAGATGCTCACCTTAGACCTATAGACACCAACAGATTGAAAGTCAGGGGATGGAAAATCATCTATCACGCTAATGGATATCAAAAGAAAGCTGGAGGACTCATACTTATATCAGACAAACGAGATTTGAAACGAAACCCTGGAGGACACCTGGTGGCTCAGTGGTTGAGCATCTGCCTTCGGCTCAGGGTGTGATCCTGGAATCCCAGGATCGAGTCCCACATCAGCCTCCCTTTGGAGAGCCTGCCTCTCACTCTGCTATGTTTCTTCCTCTGCTCCTCTGTGTATCTCTCATGAATAAATAAATAAAATATTTAAATTTCAAACAAGAAAGAATACTCTAAGAAGAGATGAAGAAGGGCATTATTTCATAATTAAAAAGACTCTCTATCAAGGTCAAACAACAAAATATTTATGCTGCCAACATGGCAGTATCTAAATATAGAAACAAATTAACAACAAACGTACAAGAACTCACTGATAATAATACAATGACAGGGGATTTTAACACTTATGGCAATGGACCAATCGTCTATGCAGAAAATCAAGAGGGAACAATAGCCTTGACACACCGGACCACAGGGACTCAACAGATATATTCTGAACATTTCATCCTAAAGCAGAATGCACATGCCTTTCAAGTGCACATGGGACATTCTCTAGAACAGATCATATCATGGTCCACAAATCAGCCCTCAACAGGTACAACAGGTAGAAGAAGGTTGATATCACACGCTGTACATTTTTGGAACACGACGCTATTAAACTTGAAGTCGACAGTAAAAAAAAATTTGGACAGACCAAAAATATGTGGAGATTATTAATATCCTACTAGAGAATGAATGGAGCAACCAGGAAATTAAAGAGGAAATTTAAAACAAATGAAAATGAAAACATGTTTCTCCAAACGTCTGGGATGTAGCAAAGGCAGTCGTACGAGGGAAGTACATAGCAATAGAGGCCTACCTCAAGAAACAAGAAGTCTCCAATACACACCCTAACCCTACACCTAAAGGAGCTGGAAAAGGAATAGGAAACAAAGCCTAAAGCCTACAGAAGAAGGGAAAGAATAAAGATGAGAGCAGAAATAAACAATACAGAAACAACAAAACAGTAGAATGGAATAAGGAAACTAAGAGCTGGTTCTTCAAAATAATTAATAAAATGGATCAAGCCCTAGCCAGCCTTATCAATGAGAAAAGAGAAAATACCGAGCAGCCCTGGTGGTGTGGTGGTTTAGTGCTGCCTGCAGCTCAGGGCGTGATCTGGAGACCCTGGATCGAGTCCCATGTCGGGCTCTCTGCATGGAGCCTGCCTCTCCCTCTGCCTCTGTCTCTGCCTCTTTCTCTCTCTCTGCATCTCTTTGAATAAATAAATAAAATCTTAAAACTAAAGAGAGAAAAGAGAAAAGACCTAAAGAAATAAAATCACAAATGAGAGAAGAGAGATCACAATCAACACCAGAAAAATTAGACAATTAAAAGGGAATACATGAAATTATATGCTAACAAACTGGGAGACCTGGAAGAAATGGACAAAATACTAGAAATGTGCAAACAAGCAAAACTGAAATAAGAAGAATTAGAAAATGTGAAGAGACCCATAACTAGCAAAGGAATTGAATCAGCAAGGCACTTGGTTGCCTCAGTGATTGAGAATCTGATTTGGCTCAGGTCATGAACCCGGGGACATGGGGGATAACGTCCCACATCAGGCTCCCCACATGGAGCCTCATTTTCCCTCTGCCTATACATCTGCCTCTCTGTGTCTCTCATGAATACATAAATAAAATCTTTAAAAAAGAAAAAATAAAAAGATGAGAAAGGACCCAAATAAAATCACGAATGAGAAAAGAGAAATAACAACCAACCCTAGAGAAATACAAACGATTATAAGAGAACATTATGAAAAATTATATGCCAGCAACCAAGAACCTGGAAGAAATAGATCAATTCCAGGAAATATATAACATAGCAAAAATGAAGAAGGAAGAAATAAGAAACTTGAAGCGACATATAACCAGCAGAGAAATTGAATCAGCAATCAAGGATCTCCCAACAGGAGACGCTTGTCAATAGAACAGAATGGAAGGCCAAAACAAGATACAAACCTGTAACTCTATGATCCATTAATCGACAACGAGGCAGGAAGGAATATCCAAAGCACAAAGACAGTCTCTTCAACAAACCCTAACCCTGATCCCAGGATAAGAACAAATGGTGTTGGGAAAACCAGGCAGCCACATGCAGAAGAATCAAACTGGACCACTTTCTTATACGATATATATAAAAAATAAATTCAAAATGGATGAAAGACCTAAATGTGAGACCTGAAACCATACAAAGAAGAAAAGATAGGCAGCAACGTCTTTGACATTGGCCATTGGATGTTCTTTCTAGATATGCCTCTGAGGTGGGTGAAACAAAAGCAAAAATACTATTGGGACTTCATCAAATTGAAAAGCTTCTTCAAAGTGAAGGAAACAACCAAAGCTAAAAGGCAACATAGAGGAGGAGGGGCAAGATTGTGGAAGTTTAGTGTCCCCAAATCACCTGTCCCCACGAAATTACCTAGATAACCTTCAAATCATCCTGAAAATCTACGAATTTGGCCTGAGATTTAAACAGAAACGAGATCGAATGCTACAGTGAGAAAAGTTCGTGAGTCTATCAAGGTAGGAAGATGGGAAAAATAAAGAACAAAAGACATCCAAGGGTGAGGGGCCCTGCAAGGAGCCGGGCTAAGGCCGGGGCGAGTGGCCACAGGACAGAAGAGCTCTGTCCTGGGAGAAGGAGGAGCTGCACTAATCTTCCAGGGTGGAATGGCACCTTCAAGGAGTCAGAGAAGGACCCCAGGAAAGCGGAGATGCCCTCGGGCTCCCTGGGACACTAACAGACACAGCACTCCCAGAAGAGTGCACCGAGCTCCCTAAGGGCTGCTGGGCACATGCATTGACCCCGGACCAGCTCTGAGGGGCTTGGGAGGTGACTCTGTGTGGAGGGGTTTGCATGGCCCCAGGCGCAGCTTAGTGGCAGCGCCTGCTGCAGAGGAAGAGGCTCCATGCGGAGGGGGCTGCGGGGCTCCGGGAGCAACTCAAGAGGCAACCCAAGAGGGGCTTGGGTGGTGGCTCTGCAGTGAGGCGGCTTTGCGGCCGGGAGTGAGAATCCAACAGGGCAGGCCCTGGAGCACAGGGCGCCGGGAAACAGCCCAGGATTCACCCCGAGAAAGGAAGTGGCCCGGAGGGCCCAGGACAGCAAGGACGCTCCTGCCCAGAGCTGAGCAGATCAGCGGCCCTGCCCCAGAGCCTCCAGGCCCTGCAGATGGACTGCTCCCAAGTTACTGCGGGGGCTGAATACAGGTTTCCAGAGCTGGCCGGTGCCACTGGGATTGTTCCTCCTGGAGCCTCATGGGTTAAACTACCCACACTGAGCCCTGCACCAGGCAGGGGACAGAGCAGCTCCCCCAAGTGCTAACACCTGAAAATCAGCACAACAGGCGCCTCTCCCAGAAGACCAGCTAGACGGATAATTTCCAGGGGAAGTCAAGGGACTTAAAGTATATAGAATCAGAAGATACTCCCCCATGTTTTTTTTTTTCATTTCTGTTTGCTTCCCCACCCTTTTCCCCCCTTTCTTTTTCTTTCTTTTTGTTCTCTTTTCTCCTTCTTTCTTCCTTTATTCTTTTTCGTTTTTCTCTTTTCTTTCCTTCTTTCTCTCCTCTCTTTTTCTCCTTTTCCCAATACAATTTGTTTTTGGCCACTCTGCACTCAGAAAAATGACTAGAAGGAAAACCTTACCTCAAAGAAAGAATCAGAAACAGGCCTCTCTCCCACAGAGTTACAAAATCTGGATTACAATTCAATGTCAGAAAGCCAATTCAGAAGCACAATTATACAGCTACTGGTGGCTCTAGAAAAAAGCATAAAGGACTCAAGAGACTTCATGACTGCAAAATTTAGATCCAATCAGGCCGAAATTAAAAATCAATTGAATGAGATGCAATATAAACTAGAAGTCCTAACGACGAGGGTTAAGGAGGTGGAAGAACGAGTGAGTGACATAGAAGACAAGTTGATGGAAAGAGGGAAACTGAGGAAAAAAGAGACAGACAACTAAAAGACCAGGAACAGATTAAGGGAAATAAATGACAGCCTGAGGAAGAAAAAGCAACGTGTAATTTGGGTTCCCGAGGGCGCCGAAAGGGGCAGAGCGCCAAAATAAGTATTTGAACAAATCCTAGCTGAAAACTTTCCTAATCTGGGAAGGGAAACAGGCATTCAGATCCAGGAAATAGAGAGATCCCCCTCTAAAATCAATAAAAACCGTCCAACACCTCGACATTTAAAGTGAAGCTTGCAAATTCCAAACATATAGAGAAGATGCTTAAAGCAGTAAGAGAAAAGAAATCCCTGACCTTTATGGGGAGGAGCATTAGGGTAACAGAAGACCTCTCCACAGCGACCTGGCAGCCCAGAAATGGCTGGCAGGATATATTCAGGGTCCTAAATGAGAAGAACAAGCAACCAAGAATACTTTATCCAGCAAGGCTCTCATTCAAAATGGAAGGAGAGATAAAGAGCTTCCAAGACAGGCAGGAACTGAAAGAATATGTGACCTCCAACCAGCTCTGGAAGAAATTTTAAGGGCGACTCTTAAAATTCCCCTTTAAGAAGAAGTTCAGTGGAACAATCCACAAAAACAAGGACTGAAGTGATATCATGATGACACTAAACTCATATCTGTCGATAGTAACTGAACGTGAACAGGCTTAATGACCCCATCAAAAGGCACAGGGTTTCAGACTGGATAAGAAAACAGGACCCACCTATTTTCTGTCTACAAGAGACTCATTTTAGACAGAAGGACACCTACAATCTGAAAATAAAATGTTGGAGAACCATTTACCATTTAAATGGTCCTCAAAAGAAAGCAGGGGTAGCCATCCTTATATCAGATAAACTAAAATTTAACCCAAAGAGTGTAGTGAGAGTTCAAGAGGGACACTAAGTCATACTTAAGGGATCTATCCCACAAGAGGACTTAACAATCCTCAATATATGCCCCGAATGCGGGAGCTGCCAAATATTTAAACCAATTAATAACCAAAGTGAAGAAATACTTAGATAATAATTATCTTATACTTGGTGACTTCAATCTAGCTCTTTCTACCCTCGATAGGTCTTCTAAGCACAACATCTCCAAAGAAACGAGAGCTTTAAATGATACACTGGACCAGATGGATTTCACAGATATATACAGAACTTTACATCCAAACTCAACTGAATACACATTCTTCTCAGGTGCACATGGAACTTTCTCCAGAATAGACCACATACTGGGTCACAAATAGGGCCTGAAGCGATAACAAAGGATTGGGATCATCCCCTGCATATTCTCAGTCCATAATGCCTTGAAATTAGAACTAAATAACAACAAGAAGTTTGGAAGGACCTCAAACACGTCGAGGTGAAGGATCATCCTGCTAAAAGACGAAAGGGTCAACCAGGAAATTAAGGAAGAATTAAAAAGATTCATGGAAACTAATGAGAATGAACATACAAGCATTCAAAATCTTTGGGATCAGCAAAAGCAGCCTTAAGGTGGAAATACATCACAATACAAGCATCCATTCAAAAACGGGAAACTACTCAAATACAAAAGCTAACGTTACACATAAAGGAGCTAGAGAAAATACAGCAGATAGATCCTACACCCAACAGAAGAATAGAGTTAATTAACATTCGAGCAGAACACAAGGAAATCAAGACCAGAAGAACTGTGAAACAGATCAACGGAACGAGGAGTTGGGTCTTTGAACGAATTAATAAGATAGATAAACCATTAGCCAACCTTATTAAAAAGAAGAGAGAGAATATTCAAATTAATAAAATCATGAATCAGAAAGGAGTGGTCACTACCAACACCAAGGAAATAAAACGATTTTTAAAACATACTATTGGCTATAATATTATTATATTATTGGCTATAATTATTATTATATTATTGGGTATACACCAATAAATTAGGCATTCTAGAAGAAATGGACGCATTCCTGGAAAGCCAGAAACTACCAAAAAATGGAACAGGAAGAAAGAGAAAAAATGAACGGGCCAATAACCAGGGAGGAAATTGAAGCAGTCATCCAAAATCTCCCAAGACACAAGAGTCCAGGGCCAAATGGCTTCCCAGGGGAATTCTATCAAACGTCTAAAGAAGAATTCATACCTATTCTACTAAAGCTGTTTGGAAAGATAGAAAGAGATGGAGTACTACCAAATTCGTTCCATGAAGCCAGCATCACCTTCATTCCAAAACCAGACAAAGACCCTGCCAAAAAGGAGAATTACAGACCAATATCACTGATGAATATGGATGCAAAAATTCTCCACAAGATCCTAGCCAATAGGATCCAACAGTACATTAAGAAAATTATTCACCATGACCAAGTAGGATTTATCCCCAGGACACAAGACTGGTTCAACACTCATAAAACAATCAATGTGATTCATCATATCGGCAAGAGAAAAACCAAGAACCATATGATCCTCTCATTAGATGCAGAGAAAGTATTTGACAAAATAGAGCATCCATTCCTGATCAAGACACTTCAGAGTGTAGGGATGGAGGGAACATTCCTCGACATCTTACAAGCCATCTACGAAAAGCCCACAGCAAATATCATGCTCAATGGGGAAGCACTGGAAGCCTTTCCCCTAAGATGAGGAACAAGACAGGGATGTCCACTCTCACCACTGCTATTCAACATAGTACTGGAATTCCTAACCTCAGCAATCAGACAACAAAAAGACATTCAGGGCATTCAAATTGGCAAAGAAGAAGTCAAACTCTCCCTCTTCGCCGATGACATGATACTGTACCTAGAAAACCCAAAAGCCTCCACCCCAAGATTGCTACAACTCATACAGAATTTGGTAGCGTTGCAGGATACAAAATCAATTGCCAGAAATCAATGGCATTTCTATACACTAACAATGAGACTGAAGAAAGAGAAATTAAGGAGTCAATCTCATTTACAATTGCACCCAAAAGCATAAGATACCTAGGAATAACCCTAACTAAGGAGGTAAATGATCTATACCCTAAAAACTATAGAACACTTCTGAAAGAAATTGAGGAAGACACAAAGAGATGGAAAAATATTCCATGCTCATGGAATGGCAGAATTAACATTGTGAAAATGTCAATCTTACCAAGGCAATGTACAGGTTTAATGCACACCCTATCAAAATACCATGGACTTTCTTCAAGATTTAGAACAAATTATTTTAAGATTTGTGTGGAATTGGGATCCCTGGGTGGTGCATCGGTTTGGCGCCTGCCTTTGGCCCAGGGCACGATCCTGGAGACCTGGGTTTGAATCCCATGTCAGGCTCCTGGTACATGGAGCCTGCTTCTCGCTTTGCTTGTGTCCCTGCCTCTCTCTCTCTCTCTCTCTCTCTGTGTGACTGTCATAAAAAAAGACTTATGTGGAATCAGAAAAGACCCTGAATAGCCAGGGGAATTTTAAAAAAGTCAACCATATCTGGGGGCATCACAATGCCAGATTTCAGGGTGTACTACAAATGTGGTTCAAGACAGTGTGGTACTGGGACAAAAACAGACAAATAGATGAGTGGAACAGAAAAGAGACCCCAGGATTGGACCCTGAACTTTATGGTCAACTAATATTCGATAAAGGGGTAAACTATCCATTGGAAGAAAGACAGTCTCTTCAATACATGGTGCAGGTATAATGGACATCCACATGCAGAAGAATGAAACTAGACTACTCTCTTTCACCATAAACAAAGATAAACTCAAAATGGATGAAATATCTAAATGTGAGACAAGAGTCCATCAAAATCCTAGAGGAGATCAGAGGCAACATCCTTTTTGAACTTGGCCACAGTAACTTCTTGCAAGATACATCCAAGAAGGCATAAGAAACAAAAGCAAAGGGGGATCCCTGGGTGGCGCAGCGGTTTGGCGCCTGCCTTTGGCCTAGGGCGCGATCCTGGAGACCTGGGATTGAATCCCATGTCGGGCTCCCGGTGCATGGAGCCTGCTTCTCCCTCTGCCTATGTCTCTGCCTCTCTCTCTCTCTCTATCATAAAAAAATAATAATAAAAAAATTTTTTTTTAAAAAGAAACAAAAGCAAAAATGAACTATTGTGATTTCATCAAGATAAGAAGCTTTTGCACAGCAAAGGATACAGATAACCAAACTAAAAGACAACCTACAGAATGGGAGAAGATATTTGCAAATGACGTATCAGATAAAGGGCTAGTTTCAAAGATCTATAAAGAACATCTTAAAATCAACACCAAGAGACAAACAATGCAATCATGAAATGGGCAAAAGACATGAAGAGAAATCTCACAGAGGAAGACATTGATATGGCCAACATGAACATGGAAAAATGCTCTGTATTACTTGCCATCAGGGAAATACAAATCAAAACCACAATGAGAACCACCTCACACCACTGAATGGGGATAATTAACAAGGCAAGAAACAACAAATGTTGGAGAGGATGCACAGAAAAGGGAAGAGTCTTACACTGTTGGTGGGAATGTGAACTGGTGCCGCCACTGTGGAAAACTGTGTGGAGATTCCTCAAAAAGTTAAAAATAGACCTGCCCTACGACCCAGCAATTGCACTGTTGGGGATTTACCTCAAAGATTCAGATGCAATAAAACGCTGGGACACCTGCACCCTGATGTGTATAGCAGCAATGTCCACAATAGCGAAACTGTGGACCGAGCCATGGTGTCCATCGAAAGATGAATGGATAAAGAAGATGTGGTTTATGTATACAATGGAATATTACTCAGCCATTAGAAACGACAAATACCCACCATTTGCTTCAATGTGGATGGAACTGGAGGGTATTATGCTGAGTGAAGTAAGTCAATCAGAGAAGGACAAACGTATGTTGTCATTCAATGCGTTAATATAAATAATAGTGAAAAGGAATATAAGGGAATGGAGAAGAAATGTGTGGGAAATATCAGAAATGGAGACAGAACATAAAGACTCCTAACTCTGAGAAAGTAACTAGGGATGCTGGGAGGGGAGGAGGACAGGGAGTGCGGGTGAATGGGTGACGGGCACTGAGGGCGGCACCTGACGGGATGAGCACTGGGTGTTTCTGTATGTTGGCGACATGAAAACTAATAAAAAATAAAATTATTATTAAAAGAAAAAGAAAGAAGAAAGAAAGAAAGAAAGAAAGAAAGAAAGAAAGAAAGAAAGAAAGAAAGAAAGAAAGGGAAAGGAAGGAAGGAAGGAAGGAAAGAAGAGTGGCACCTGTGTGGCTCAGTTAGTTAAGCTTCTGCGTTAGGCTCAGATCATGATCCAGGTCCCAAGGCAGGCTATCTGTTCAGCAGGAAACCTGTTTCTCCCTCTCCCTCTGCCCCTCTCGCTCATGCTTTTTCTCTCCACTCTCTCTCAAATAAATAAAAAATATATTTGAAAAAGAAACAAACCCACAAGGAAGAGAAATCTCCCCTGTAGAAGAATTTCAAACAATTTTTGCAGACATTCCACCGTCAAGTTCATGAGCATAGCTTCCCACTCTTATGTGTGGAATACACATAGTAACTTCCTTCTACAAAATATAATGTGAAAAACTTAAAATAATATTGATAATATAATAATAATAATAATTAATAATAATAATAAAGGATCAGTTTACTGCGGAGAAAGGTGACAAACACTACCTCAGCAAGATCATCAGATTAATACCAAGACTGATAAATCATGTTGATAGTATCTATCCTTTATATGATATAATGAAAATGGCAGTATATCTCTGTATATAATCCACAAAAACTGTTCAATCATGAGATAAATGAGACATGTCCCAACTGAGGGAAATTTTACAAAATACTCTACTTCTCAAAGTCTTCCAGTTCAACAACAAAAAGGAAAGGCTGAAAGACTGTCACAATCCAGAGGAGCCTAAGAAAACAGGAGGACAAATGGAATGTGATATGAGGGATGGTAACTTAGCAAAAACTAAGGAAATCTGAATAAAGTATGGTCTTTAGTTATTGTGACTATTTTAATATTGATTCATTAGCTAATATTTGTACCGTACTAATATAAGATATCAATAATTGGAGAAATTGAGTGCAAGTGCATGTGTATGCACTGTACTATCTTCTCAATTTCCCTATAAATCTTTGTTTTTTTCCTAATAAATAAGATTTATTTTGAAAATTGACTTAAATGAATCAGGCTCCAAGTGTGAAGACATTTTAAGAATAGTTGAATTAACTGTTGCCTTATTCTTAAACAGTTCCTTTGATGGAAACATAGTAAGAATTTTAGATCAGAAGGAAAGAAAAACACTTATGAACATGTATAATGCCTCCTCAATCTGAAAAGCAGTAAAGGATAATAAATAGCAAAAATCAGATAAAAATACTTCTAGTACAATAGACACCATATTGCAAGTGCATTTAAAATTAGCAATGCATAACATTTATTTCCTTAACATTTGTCTTCCAAAGAGTTCAAAGTGTTTCAGTGTCAGTTGAAACAGGGGAAGAATCTCAGGGAAGAATCCTTCACATAATAATAGGACCATTGGTAATAATGTCTCTCAGTACTTTCCAAATCCATAAAGATGCATTTTCTAATGAGTGAATGAACTGTGAAGAAAGAGATGAGATACCCTCATCCCAAGGGGATCCCTGGGTGGCGCAGCGGTTTGGCGCCTGCCTTTGGCCCAGGGCGCAATCCTGGAGACCCGGGATTGAATCCCACGTCGGGCTCCTGGTGCATGGAGCCTGCTTCTCCCTCTGCCTGTGTCTCTGCTTCTCCCTCTGCCTATGTCTCTGCCTCTCTCTCTGTGACTATCATAAATAAAAAATAAAAAAAAGAAAAGAAACCCTCATCCCTCTGAACTACTTGTGTCAGAATATTTTAACCATAGTACTACGGATAGTAAATTATCCTTATTAACAGGAAATACGTCTCACATTGGAATCTGAGAAATCAGATGGGCAGAGAAATAACACTTTGACCCGCTCCTCATCTTTTAAAGACAAAGGAGAGTTTTTCTATGTACGAAGTCAGTTGTCAAGATAGCCTTAGGGAATAAGAGTCAGCAGCATCGAATCCTGCTGCACAGCTGGGACACCCACACACCAGGTCTTCCTGATCACGATCACTGGGCCTGTCCCCCCAACACAGGATGCCACGCTGAGGTCATTTGCAATTGCTCTCTTAGGAGCTCTTGGGAAGGGGGAAGGAACTAGATAGGATGGGACAGGACACATGGAGGCCGAGAAAATTAAGGGCATTCCAATTTAAATTCAGCATTCGCACACGCCCAGCCATCCCAGGCCCCTGTGAAGAAGAGATGAAATTTACATTACTTCAGTTACAGGAAAAAAAAAAGTTTAAAGCTTAATGTCCTAGGAAGCCCCACAATAGAATCAAAACAGAGCCCAGGCCAAGGGCAGGAAGCCCCTATTAGAATGAGAGCAGAGCTCAATGCCCTTGAAGGCCCCATATCAAAATGTAAACAGAACTTGAGGAATTGCTCCAGCCCTTCTGGAGGTCCCTGAGACCAGCCCTTAAAACTAAGCTAAAACCCAACTCCGGGTCCTAGACCCTGCTCCGCTGTGTTGGGTGTACTGGGACGCAAACTTGAGTTTGGAATTCAACCCTTGTGTGTTTGCATCGGTGTCAGCTCCTTAGTGGTTTCTCGGATACGCAATCTTGGGCACAATACCCCCATGTCCCCTCCCACCTTGGCTGCACCCCTATCCCCTCCCAACCAGGCTGACACTCAGTCACCTCCCCGCCCACAACAACTGGGCACAGGCCCTCACAAAGGTCCCACGGGCACGGTGGGGACTCCCCCATCCCTGGCATCCCAGAGGAAGGAAGGAGGTTTTGGCAGGACACACTCCCATGGTGACCACAGGGCTCCCTGTCCAGCACGGCAGCTCGTGAGAAGTCGGGGTCTGTGTCCCTAATGTCTGCTCCTCCTCCCCGGTTTTCCCACAGGAAATGAAGGAGGAGGCCCTGGTCTCCTCCAGGGACACCATGCAGGTAGATCTGGACATCAACAGGACGTTCGGCAGCCACATCATATATTAGGACTGCTAGGGGTCGGGTTAGGCTGCTGGGCCAGGGGGCTTTGGGGCCCCGGGGGCTTCTGTGTAGGGAAAACGGGGCCTCTGACACCAGGGGGAGCAACAGCAGCCAACAACACACCACTCCATGGTAGGGTGATTGGGATGACCACCGTGCCCACCCCTCTGGGCCTCAGGGATGAGGAGGCCACTAAGATGGGGCCTCCAGGGGTTGCCATGGGAGCTGAACACCAAAGGGGAGAGGGACGGCCCCATGAGAAGCAGGGGATGGAGTGGGGGATATGGGGGGCAGGAACCGGACCTGGGGGTCAGGTGGCATGGCCGCGGCTGGAGCAGGATACACATCGATCCCATGAGGGTTGGACGGGTCAGAGTGACACCCACTCTCGGTGCTTTGTATATTTCTAAATTCTATGCATTTAATTTGAGACAATTTGCAATTTGAAAGCATGCATATTATGTTGACCCCCAGATAATGCTCCCGGTCCAGTCACGGCCCTGCACTGACCACACCGTGCCCCAGGGGCAGGTGTCACAACAAACCCCAGACTGGGGTCGCCTTTAACTGTAGACATCTCCTTGTGCATCTTAGGGGAAGGAGATACCCTGTGTGCACAGGCCCCCCATGACATCCCCCTCATTCCCCACTCCCACTCCATCCCCCTACATCATCATCCCCAAAGGCATTCCACCTAAATGATCCCCCTCACACCCACACAGCCCCACACAATCCCCACCCACACTATACCCCAACACCATCCCCCCTACACCATCCCCCACACTCCACCACAATCATACCCCTGCTCCCATAGGATCCACCCCCACAACATTTATCCCTAGCAACGACCTGGTGCAGATGCCCCCTGTGGGACATGCTCAGCCTCCATGAGTTTCTCTGTATACCCTGATCCCATCAGAAGCTCGGGTGTCCCATAGAGTACCCAGGGGTTTCAGGAAGGAGGGAAGGCAGGGAGCCCCAGACAGGGTGGGTGCAGGTGAGTGGTACAGAGGACCCACTGTGCCCTGCCTCCACCCACTGTCCCTCCTGGAGGGCGGCACACCCTGCACAGGACACCAGCACCTAACCCATAGGAATCTGGGCTGACCTGGCCCCGGGCTCTGTGGGGGCTGAGTTGATTTGAGCCCCCCCAGGCCTAACACAAAGACTAATGGGATCCAGCCGCCCATGGCCCTGGCCCGCCCTGGATTCTGGCCCCGGGCTAGGCAAGCCGTCTCACAGCTGGATGTGGCCTCTTGGGCCCTGGGTGTACCCCACCGATCCAGGTCGCTGACCTAGGGCGCCCTTTGGATCCTGGGACACCCCAGTGTGGGGAGAGCAGGGGTAGGCTGGTGGGCCCCACCCATACTCACACCAGGAGGCAGGCTGCTCCAGGTGCTGGGGTACCTGGGAGCCCGAGGCCGGGGTCCAGCTGCCCTGCGGGGACCCAGCACAGGAGCCCATGAGCTGCAGGTCCAGGTCAGCTCTGCTCTCCTCAGAACCGTCTCTCAGGCTGAAACCTCAGGACACGCCCCCACCCGGATTCCACACATGCTCCCAGGTGGGGGACTCAGCACCCGCCCCCCCAACCCGTGTCATTCTTTCCCTCCCCTAAAGGACAGAAAGCTCTCCGTCCCTAGGGGAAGGCGTGCACCCTCGGCTCTGAGGCCATTTGCTGTAGAAAGTCAATAAAGTGTTGTGGTGCGAAAATGCACAGCCAGCCCGTTTCTGTGTCTCCCAGAACACTGTGCATGGGGCTTGGAGAGACCCCCAGGGAGGAGGAGGGGGCACCACCCAGGCCCCACCAGCCCCTGCAGGGGCGCCACCATCCACACCCAGCTGACCTCCCCATGTGACTTCCAGGGGTGGCCGGATGCCAGGTTCAGGACCTGACAGACTTTACTGGGACTCAGGCTGTGCCCCGCAGGCCAGGAGGGCCTGGGACAGAGTGACAGCCAGGAAGCCTCAGGTCACCAGTTTCTGTGCAAAGCCACCCAGATGTCTGTGCTCCCTCTGTCAAGAGGGCCGGGGCAGGCCGTGTTCCGGGGCCCCTCCTCCACCCATCATCCCCGTGCCTGTATGCCTGGGGATCCCAGGACCGAGTCCCACATCGGCCTCCATTTGGGAGCCTGCCTGTACTACTGCCTATATTTCTACCTCTGCTTCTCTGTGTATCTCTCATGAATAACTAAATAAAATATTTACATTTCAAAAAAGAAAGAACAAATACTGTAACAAGCGATGAAGAAGGGCATTATTTCATAATTAAAAAGACTCTCTATCAAGATCAAACAACTATATATTTATGCTGCCAAAATGGCAGTACCTAAATATAGAAACCAATTAACAACAAACGTACAGGAACTCACTGGTAATAATTCATTGAGAGGGGATTTTAACACCCACTTATGACAATGGACCGATCGTCTATACAGAAAATCAACAAGGGAAAAATAGCCTTGACACACTGGACCACAGGGACTCAACAGATATAGTCTGAACATTTCTTCCTAAAGCAGAATACACATTCCTTTCAATTGCACATGGGACATTCTCCAGAACAGGTCATATCATGGGCCACAAATCAGCCCTCAACAGGTACAACAGGTACAAGAATGTTGATATCACACCCTGTACACTTTCGGACCACGACGGTATGAAACTCGAAGTCAACAGTAAGAAAAAATTTGGACAGACCAAAAATACGTGGAGATTATGAACATCCTACTAGAGAATGAATGGAGCAACCAGGAAATTAAAGAGGAAATTTAAAACAAATGAAAATGAAAACATGTTTCTCCAAACATCTGGGATGTAGCAAAGGCAGTCGTACGAGGGAAGTACATAGCAATACAGGCCTACCTCAAGAAACAAGAAGTCTCCAATACACAGCCTAACCCTACACCTTAAGAAGCTGGAAAATGATTAGTAAACAAAGCCTAAAGCCTATAGAAGAGGGGGAAAAAAAAGATGAGAGCACAAATAAACAATACATAAACAACAAAGCAGTAGAATGGAATAACGAAACAAAGAGATGGTTCTTCAAAATAATTAAGAAAATGGATCAAGCCCTAGCCAGCCTTATCAATGAGAAAAGAGAAAAGACCTAAATAAATAAAATCACAAATGAGAGAAGAGAGATCAAATCAACACCAGAAAAATAAGACAATTATAAGGGAATACTGTGAAAGATTATATGCTAACAAACTGGGAGACATGGAAGAAATGGACAAATCCCTAGAAATGTGCAAACGAGCAAAACTGAAATAGGAAGAAATAAAAAATGTGAACAGACCCATAACTAGCAAAGGATTTGAATCAGCAAGGTACCTGGGTGCCTCAGTGGTTGAGCATGTGCTTTGGCTCAGGTCATCATCCAGGGGTCTTGGGGGAATCAAGTCCCACATCAGGCTCCCCGCATGGAGCCTCAATTTCCCTGTGTCTATACCTCTGCCTCTCTGTGTCTCTCATGAATCTATAAATAAATCCTTAAAAAAGAAAAAAGATAAAAAGATGAAAGGACCCAAATAAAATCTCAAATGAGAAAAGAGATATTACAACCAACACTAGAGAAATACAAACGATTATAAGAGAACATTATGAAAAATTATATGCCAGCAACCTAGAACCTGGAAGAAATAGATCAATTCCTAGAAATATATAACATAGCAAAAATGAAAAAGGAAGAAATAAGAAACTTGAACAGACAGATAACCAGCAAAGAAATTGAATCAGCAATCAAGAATCTCCCAACAGGAGACGCTTAGATCAACAGAACAGAATGGAAAGCTGAAACAAGATACAAACCTGTAACTCTATGATCCATTAATCGACAACAAGGCAGGAAGGAATATCCAAAGCACAAAGACAGTCTCTTCAACAAACCCTAACCCTGACCCCAGGATAAGAACAAATGGTGTTGGGAAAACCAGGCAGCCACATGCAGAAGAATGAAACTGGACCACTTTCTTACACCATATATATAAAAAATAAATTCAAAATGGATGAAAGACCTAAATGTGAGACTTGAAACCATACAAAGAAGAAAAGATAGGCAGCAACGTCTTTGACATTGGCCATTGGATCTTCTTTTATATATATATATATACAAATTTGTTTTTTTAATTTTTATTTATTTATGATAGTCACACACACACACACAGAGAAAGAGACATAGGCAGAGACAGAGCAGGCTCCATGCAGGGAGCCTGACGTGGGACTCGATCCCAGGTCTCCAGGATCGGGCCCTGGGCCAAAGGCAGGTGCTAAACCGCTGCGCCACCCAGAGATCCCTGGATCTTCTTTCTAG
Source organism: Canis lupus familiaris (assembly GCF_011100685.1). NCBI lineage: Eukaryota > Metazoa > Chordata > Mammalia > Carnivora > Canidae > Canis > Canis lupus. The sequence goes on along the minus strand of NW_023330697.1, from coordinate 14,654 downwards.
ATATGCCTCTGAGGTGAGGAAACAAAAGCAAAAATACTATTGGGAATTCATCAAATTGAAAAGCTTCCGCAAAGTGAAGGAAAAAACCAAAGCTAAAAGACAACATACAAAATGAAAGGAGTAATTGGTAAACAACACATCCAATGAAGAGTTAGTGTGCAAAACACATAAAGGAAATATAAATCTCAAGATCCTAAAAACAAATTATGCAACTGGAGATGGGCAGAAAAATGAATGGACTTTGTCTCTGACAAGACAGCCAGATGGCCACCGCTCACGGAAAGACACTAAGCGTCACCCATCATCAGGGAAATGCAAACCAAAGCCACAATTATATGTCACCTGACAACCATCATAATGGCTAATATTAACAACACAAGAAACAACAGGTGTTGGTGAGGCTATGGAGAAGGGGTAGCACCTTTACACTCCTGGTGGGCATGTAAAAAGATGTAGCCACTGTGGAAAACAGTGTGGATGGTCCTCGAGAAGTTAAAAAAAGGGGATCCCTGGGTGGTGCAGTGGTTTGGTGCCTGTCTTTGGCCCTGGGCGCGATCCTGGAGACCCGAGATGGAATCCCACTTCGGGCTCCCAGTGCATGGAGCCTGCCTCTCCCTCTGCCTGTGTCTCTGCCTCTCTCCTTGTGACTATCATAAAAAAAATTTTTTTAAAAAGAAGTTAAAAATAGAGCTACCCTACGATTCCAAAATTGCAGAGCTAGGTATTTACCCCGTGGATACAAAAGTACTTTAGTAGATTCTAAACACGCAGCACAGTGTTTGTAGCAGCGTAATCAACAACAGCCAAACTGTGGATACAGCCCAGATGTCCATCGGCAGATGAATGGGCAGAAAGATGTGGTAAATATACACACTGCGACATCACTCGGTCATCAGAAGGGATGAAATGAAGCCATTTACAATGACGTGGAAGGAGTGGAAAGGATTTATGCTAAATGAACTCAGTCAGAGAAAGACAGATACCAAATACCATACAATTGCATTCACAGGTGAATTTTAAGAAACCAAACAAACTGGCAAAGGGGCTCAGGGGGGATGAGAGAAGCAAACCAAGAGACACACTCTTAGTCACAGATAATAAACTAATAAATACCAGAGGAAGGTGGGGGGATGGGGAATCAGGGGATAGGGACAGTGGAGGGCACCTGTGACTAGTACCAGGCGTTGTATCCAAGGGTTGAATCACTATGTGGTAAACCGGAAGCTATATCATACTGTGTTTACAAACAGGAATTCAAGTAAAACTTTAAAATAATAATTGGTAGTATTGATGAAACATGGGCGCAGTAGAGATAATATCAGAAAGACAACTGAAAATCCAAATAAAGATTCTTTAGACCCACAAATCCCCTCCTTAGCTCAGCTCGGGAGAAGCCTGCCATGTCTATTGTGACCCCAGCAGAAGCCTGTATTTTGATTCTCCGGGGAGGCCACTGACTTGGTGGAGTCATGCTATCTTTGAACCCAAACCCTGAGTGCATAAAACTAAACTGCCCAATACTAGGAGTCCCAGTGCAGGCACATGCCAAGACCCAAACTCTAACCATACACAGACATTACCCTAACCCTACACTTAAGCCTAATGTTAACCTAACCCTTAAACAAAACCCATCACTAATCGAAAACCAAACACAAATCCCAAGACCAAAACACATTCACTGAACCTTTCTGCCAACCCTCACCCTAAATCCTAAACCTATTCTAAACCCTTAAGCCTGACCCCTACCTTAAATCTAACCCTAACCTCTAACCCTAACCTTAACTTAATATACTCAAATCCTATTCCTAACCTTAACCTGTACCCTAACCGTAACCCTCTAATACGAATCCTATCACATACCCCAAACTGTACTCTAACCTGTACCCTAAAACTAACTCTTAACTACACCCTAAACCTATCTCTTACCCTTTTCCAAAACCATACCCTGACCCTGACCAGACCCTAATCCCTAACTAAACACTAACCCTAAACCTAGCACTAAACCCTATCCTAAACCTAACCCTCGCCCTAACCCTAAACATAGCCTTTTACCCTAACCCCTAACCCTTATCCCTAACCCTAACTCACACCCTAACCCCTAACCCTAAATGGAAACCTAAGCCCAACCCTAACTGTAACCATAACCCTAACCCCACCTCCAAACCTCCTGCCCTAATCCCTAAAGCATAAACCCTAACCCTAACTCTAAATCCTATCGCTAACCCTAACCCTGTTCCCTAATCCCTAACACCCATCCTAACTCCTAACCACTGACCCTTACCCTTATCCCTCACCCTAACCTCTAATCCATAACCATAAGCATAATCACTAACCCCTAACATCTCACCTAACCCTAACCACCAACTGCCTCCCCTCCCCTGACCCTACCATTATTCTACCCATTCACTTACCCTGTGGTTCTGAGTAGTCCCTTCTGATGTGGACGTGGCCCCCAACGGCGCCTCCAGAGTCCTCCAGGGGGTCCTGAGGAAGCAGGGCTCCTGTGAGTTCGGACGTGGCCCCACGTGTTCCTGAGTCATAGTCAGCGGGTCCTGAGGACGCTGGGTCTCCTGTCACTGTGAACTATGCCTCACATCCTCTGGAAGCCTCAAGCAGGTCCTCAGGTGGCCGGGGGCTCCTGTCAGCCTGGACATGGCCCCACATCCCCCAGAAAACTCACGGCGCATCCTGAGGAGGCTGTGGGCTCCTGTCAGCATAGTCGCAGCCCCATATTTCCAGAAGCCAAAGTCCAGGTCCTGTCAGGATTGACGTGGCCCCACATTTTCCTCAGCCTCACCGTAAGACCTGAGGAGGCTGGGGGCTCCTGTCAGCATAGATGTGGCCCCAAATCTTCCAAAAACTTCACAGTGGGTCCTGAGGAGGCTGGAGACTCCTGTCAGTGTGGATTGGCCACCCACATTTTTCTTAGGCCTCACCACAGGCCCTGACAAGGCTGGGGTCTTCTGTCCACATGTACGTATCCCATATTTCCCCAAGTCAACACCGGGGTTCCTAAAGAAGTCAGCATCCTGTTGTGTAGATGTCACCCAATGTCCTCCCGACCATCACTGAGGGTTCTGAGGAGACCCGGGCTCCTGTCACCGTGAATGCGGACCCCAACTTCCAGAAGCCTCAACTTATGTCCTGAGGTGGCCCAGGGGCTCTTGTCAGCGTGGATGTGGGCCCATATCTTCCTGAAGACTCCCCGTGGGTCCTGAGTGGCCCAGGGGCTCCTTTCAGCCTGAATGCAAGCCCACAATTTCCTGAAGCTGCGGCTCATCAGCGTGGACGCTTCCCCACGTCCTCCTCAGGCCTACCCCAGCACAGGCTGGCTCCTGTTATTGCAGGCAGATTAGGCCTACTGCCCATTCATGCCCCCTGGGTGGGGCCTGGGCTCGGGCGCCCCCTGCGGGACGCTCAGGCGCTGTAGGAGGCTGTGCAGGAGGCAGCGGGCGCTTCAGGGACAGCACCTGCCTCCTTTCAGGCTCCAGCTGTGGCCTGTTAGCTTCGGAAACGTCTCACTGAAACGGAGCCCAACACCCGGCTTCCCCAGAAATACTAAAGGAGAAGGAATTGGAGCCAACAGGACACGAAATGAAATGTGGACCAGACTTTTACCACATCCCACAAAACTCACTCAACCCTCTTCCACTGTGGGCGGGACTGCGGGCTGGTACAGCCACCCTGGAAACAGTGTGGAGCCTCCTCAGGAAGTTACAAATAGAGCCGCCCTGCGACCAGCAGGTGAACGGCCTGAGCTCACTCTGAAGATACAGATGCAGTGAGAATCGGGACACCTGCATGTCCTGATGTTCACAGTATCCGGGTCAACAGTAGCCACACTGTGGGAGGAGCCTCGGTGCCCTCGGGCAGATGATGGATAAAAAGGATGGGAGATAAATGATGGTCATAGAGAGAGGAATGGAACTCAGCTATCAAAGAGAAAGAAATCTTGCCATTTGCAATGACGTGGATAGAACTAGAGGGATCATGTTAAGTGAAATAAGTCAGTCAGGAAAGAGAATGACCGTGTGGTGTCATTCATAGGTGGGATTAAAGAAGCAAAGCATATAACAACTGTGAAGGGAAGGAAAAACAAGATGAAAACAGTTGCAGGAAATACAGACTCTTAATGATAGGAAACAAACTGAGGGTCGTTGGAGGCGGGGGGGGGGGGTGGGTTAACAGGAGACCGGCATGAAGGAGGGCATGTGATGTCATGAGCACTGCTGTTATCTCCAACTGGTGAATCCCTGAATTCTTCCTCTGAAAGTATAATACACTATCCGTTAATTAATTGGGTTTAAATTAAATTAAGTTAAAAAATCAGTTGTATCACAGCACATTTCCTTCTGGACTCTCTGTTTTGCTCATTCAGCTTATACTGGGGCCACCCGCCGTGGGACTGGTTTGCCTACATAGGCTCCATGCCTCGTCCATGGCCCAGCACAGGGCTAGAACTCACCACCCCTAATATCCGGAGAGGAGGTGTGGTCAGGAGTCGGATGCTTAACCAACGGAGCCAGGTGGGGGCCCGAAAACCACACTGCTTTATCCTGTGTCTCTGTGACATCATTTGAAATCGGAAAGTGCTGCATCCCGCTCTGTCCTGCTTCTCAAATATTGATTGGCTGTCCCGGGTCATTTGTGGGGGCGGATGGATGTTATGGATTTTTTTTTCCTATTTCTAAGACCTGCCACCATGATTTTGATAGGAATGACATTGAAACTGAGGGTGCCTACAGGAACTGCAGACATTTTCACAAGATGAGGCTCCCACCTCACGAGCCCAGGACGGCCTCCCAGAGCCTGGTATGGCTCAGTGCACAAGTCTTCTGCTCCTTTGGTTCAGTCTCATTATTTATTCTCCTTGATGCTCCTGAGAAGGGCTTCACGTCCTTCCTTTCCTTCCTGAGTGCTCATTGTCGGGACACAGCAAGGCTACTCTGCTCTGTAGGGTCAGTTTGTGTCCGTGACTTTACTGAACTCACTCCTTAGTTCTAACACGTTTTGGTGGAGGCTCACGGGTTTCCTGTTTCCAGTACCGCATTTTCAGCATATAGCAACAGTGTGACATACCCCTTCCAGTTGTGGAACCTTTGCTGTTTACAGCTTAATGTCCTAGAAAGCTCCACAATAGAATCAAAACTGAGCCCAGGCCAAGGGCGGGAAGCCCCTATTAGAATGAGAACAGAGCTCAATGTCCTTGAAGGCCACATATCAAAATGTAAACAGAACTCGAGGAATTCCTCTAGCCCTTCTGGAGATCCCTGAGACAAGCCGTTAAAACTAAGCTAAAACCCACCTCGGGGTCCAAGTCCCTGCTCCGCTGTGTCGGGTATACTCGGACACCAGCTCGAGCTTATAAATAAACCGTCGTGTGTTTGCTTCGGTGTGGGCTTCTTGGTGGTTTCTCGGATTCGCAATCTTGGGCACAACAGTCTGAGATAAAAAAACAAAACCAAAAGCAGCTTGGACGTAGGCAGAGTGAAAGCAGGGTTCTGAGAAATGAGCTTGGGGGCTCTTCTGTGGAGTGCCTGCAGACTGGGGGTGGGATGCTCAGCCCCAGACCCAGAGGACCCAGCATCCCCACCGGCATCATGCCAAACAGCGCTGAGTCTCAGGGAGCAGCACAGTGCCACCCGCTGGAGGCAAGAGTCACTGAAACCCACCCGGCCCCTGACCCTGCAGGTGCATCACCTAGGCAGATGTGCACCTGACAATCAGCACCATGGGCCATCCCCAGACCCCGCACAGACCACTCACTGCCAACAAGTTGTCGGACCACAGAGGCTGTAGAGATTCAGCACTGCCTGGAAAGTAGGGTCTAGCTTCCTTTGTAATTTGTGCTTTATTTTCATTTATTTTCTTTGATTCTATTTTATTAATTGCCTTATTTTAATTTTTATGTACGTACCATATATATTTCTTATTTTTACAGTCATGGTACTTTAATTGTGTTTGTTATTTTGGGATTTAGAATCTTTTCACAAGGAGGCCAAAATAATCTGGTGTTTTCTTTTTTGGGGGGAGAGGGAAGTTGTTATGGTTTTTCTTGGTTTTTCTTTTTCTTCCTTCATTCTTTTCAGGAAAAAATAATGAGATGTAGAAATTCAACTCCATAAAATAACATGAGGTAGTACTCACAGCCAGGAAGTCCATCAATACAAATATATGATGTCTAACTACAGTTTAAAACAATGATTATAAATATAGCATCTGGGCTAGAAAAAGAGCACAAAAGAAAACTAGAGCATCCCTTACTGTAGAAATAAAAGAACTAAAATTTAGTCAGGCCAACGTTAAAAATGCTATAACTGAGATGCAGTCCCAAGTGGAAGCCTTAAAAACAACGAAAGTTATGGACCACAGAGGCAGACATAGGGAACTCAGCCACTTATTAAAACAATAACATTCATATCTTAGGAGACTCAGAAGATGAAGAGAGAGAACAGGTGGGCCTTGCTCATCCATTAGAAACGACAAATACCCACCATTTGCTTCAACGTGGATGTAACTGGAAGGTATTATGCTGAGTGAAGTAAGTCAATTGGAGAAGGACAAACATTGTATGTTCTCATTCACTTGGGGAATATAAATAATAGTGAAAGGGAATATAGGGGAAGGGAGAAGAAATGTGTGGGAAATATCAGAAAGGGAGACAGAACATAAAGACTCCTAACTCTGAGAAACGAACTAGGGGTGATGGAAGGGGAGGAGGGCAGGGGTGGATGTGAATGTGTGACGGGCACTGAGGGGGGGCACTTGACGGGATGAGCACTGAGTGTTATTCTGTATGTTGGCAAATTGAACACCAATAAAAAGTAAATTTATTATTTGAAAGAAGAAGAAAAAGAAGAGAAGAAAGAAAAAGAAGAAAGAAAGAAAGAAAGAAAGAAGAAAGAAAGAAAGAAGAAAGAAAGAAAAGAAAGAAAGAAGAAAGAAAGAAAGAAAGAAAGAAAGAAAGAAAGAAAGAAAGAAATAGGGGCACCTGAGTGGCTCAGTCAGTTAAGCTTCTGCTTAAGTCAGATCATGATCCAGGTCCCAATGTAGGCTCCCTGTTCAGCAGGGAATCTGCTTCTCTCCCTGTCCATCTGCCCCTCTCACTCATGTTTTTCTCTCCTCTCTCTCTCTCTCAAATAAATAACATCTTTGAAAAAATAAAAAAAAAAAAACCAAACACACAAGGAAGAGAATTTCCCATGTAGAAGAATTTCAAACAATTTGTGCAGACATTCCACCCTCAAGTTGGGTGAGCATAGCTTCCCACTCTTACGTGTGGAATACATATAGTAACCTTCCCTCTACAAAATATATTATGAAAAACTTAAAATAATAATGATAATATAATGATAATAATAATAATAATAGGAAGAAGAAGAAGAGAAGAAGAAGAAGAAGAAGAGAAGAAAAGAAGAAAAGGAAGAGAAGAATCACTTAACTATGGAGAAAGATGACAAACACTACCTCAGCAAGATGATCAGATCGATACCAAGACGGATAAATCATGTTGATAGTATCTATCCTTTATATGATATAATAAAAATGGCAGTATATCTCTGTATATAATCCACAAAAACAGTTCAATCATGAGATAAACAACAGACATGTCTCAACTGAGGGAAATTTTACAAAATACTCTACTTCTCAAAGTGTTCCAGTGCAACAACAACAAGGAAAGGCTGAAAGACTGTCACAATCCAGAGGAGCCTAAGAAAACAGGAGGACAAATGGAATGTCATATGAGGGTGGTAACTTAGCAAAAACTAAGGAAATCTGAATAAAGTATCGTCTTTGGTTAATGCGAATATTTTAATATTGACAAAAAATTTCAAAATTACAAAAAAAACTTTTGCCTTATTCTTAAGAGTTCCTTTTGGTGTAAACAAAGTAAGATTTTATATCAGAAGGAAAAGAAAAACACTTATGAACAATATAATGCCTCCTCAACCTGAAAGCAGGAACAGATAATAAATAGCAAAAATCAGATAAAAATACCTTCTATTATATAGACACCATAGTGCAAGGGCATTTAAAATTAGCAATGCATAACATTTATTTCCTTGACATTTGTCTTCCAAAGAGTTCAAAGTGTTTCAGTGTCAGTTGAAACAGGGGGAAGAATCTCAGGGAAGGATCCCTTCACATAATAATAGGACCATTGGGTAATAATGTCTCTCAGTTCTTTCCAAAATCCATAAAGATGCATTTCCTGAGGAGTGACTGAGCTGTGAAGAAAGAGATGAGACCCCTCATCCTCTGAATTACTTGTGTCAGAATATTTTAACCATAGTACTAGTGATAGTAAATTATCCCTTATTAACAGGAAATACATCTCACAATTGGAATCTGAGCAATCAGATGGGCAGGAAGAAAAAAGGCTTTGACTGGCTCTTCATCTTTTAAAGATAAAGGAGAGCTTTTCTATGTACAAAGTCAGTTGTCAAGATAGCCTTAGGGAATGAGTCTGCAGCATCAAATTCCTATGCACAGCCGGTATGCCCGCACCCCAGGTCTCCCTAATCCCAAATCCCTGGGCCTGTCCCCCAACAGACCCTGCCAAGCTGAGGTCATTTGCAAATTGGCTCTCATCAGGAAGCTCCGGGGAAGGGGGAAAGAGCTAGATAGGATGGGGGGACGCAAGGAGGCCAAGAAAATGAAGGTCTTTCCTCTTTAAGTTCAGGGTTCGAACAGGTCCATCCATCCCAGGCCCCTGTGAAGAAGAGGTAAAATTTACATTACTTCAGTTACAGGAAAAAAACAAAAGTTTGCAGCTTAATGTCCTAGAAAGCCCCACAATAGAATAAGAACTGAGCCCACCCCAAGGGCTGGAAGCACCTATTAGAATGAGAACAGAGGTCAATGTCCTTGAAGGCCCCATATCAAAATGTAAACAGAACTTGAGGAATTACTCCAGCCCTTCTGGAGGTCCCTGAGACAAGTCCTAAAAACTAAGCAAAAACCCACCACGAGGTCCAAGTCCCTGCTCCTCTGTGTCGGGTGAACTTGGACGCAAACTCGAGTTTGGAAATCAACCCTTGGTGTTTGCATCAGTGTCAGCTCCATAGTGGTTTCTCAGATTCACAATCTTGGGCACAACACCCCATGTCCCCTCCCACCTGGGCTGAACCCCTATCCCCTCCCACCCAGGCTGACACTCAGTCACCTCCCCGCCCACAACAGCTGGGCACAGGCCCTCACACAGGTGTCACGGGCACGGTGGGCACTCCCGCCATGCCCGGCCTCCCAGAGGAAGGAAGGAGGTTTCGGCAGGACACACCCATGGTGGCCCCAGGGCTCCCTGCCCAGCACGGCAGCTCGTGAGAAGTCGGGGTCTGTTTCCCTGACGCCTGCTCCTCCTCCCCAGTTTTCCCACAGGAAATGAAGGAGGAGGCCCTGGTCTCCTCCAGGGACATCACGCAGGTAGACTTGGACGTCAACAGGACGTTCGGCAGCCACACCATATTTTGGGATGGCTAGGGGGTCAGGTGAGGCTGCTGGGCCAGGGGGATTCGGGGCCCTGGGTAGGGAAAATGGGGCTTCTGAGGCCGGGGGAGCAATAGAAGCCAAAAACACACTGCTCCATGGTAGGATGATGGGGATGACTCCCGTGCCCACACTCCCGATGCCTCGGGGATGAGGAGGCCAGTAGGATGGGGCCTTCAGGTGTTGCCATGGGAGCTGAACACCAAAGGGGAGAGGGACGGCCCCTGAGAAGCAGGGGATGGGGTGGGGACGTGGGGGGAGGAACCGACCTGGGGCCAGGCTGCATGGCCGCTGCTGGAGCAGGACAAACATCGATCCCATGAGGGTCAGACGGGTCAGAGTGACACCCACTCTCGATGCTTTATATTATTCTAAATTCTATGCATTTAATTTGAGACAATTTGCAATTTGAAAACATACATAGTATAATGATCCCCAGATAATGCTGCTGGTCCAGCCAGGGCAGGGGCAGGTGTCACTGCAAACCCCAGACTAGTCGCCTTTAACTGTAGACGTCTCCTTGTGCATCTTAGAGGAAGGAGATGCCCTGTGTCCGCAGGCCCCCCACGACATCCCCTCATTCCCCACTCCCACACCATCCCCTACATCATCATCCCATTGGCATCCCACCTACACCATCCCCCTCAAACCCACACAGCCCCACACAATCCCCACTCACACTATACCCCAACACCATCACCCCTACACCATCCCCCACACTCCACCACCATCATAACCTTGCCCCACACCATCCACCACCACACCATCGGCCCTCAGCAAGGACCCGTGCAGGTGCCCCCTGTGGGACATGCTCAGCCTCCCCGGGTTTCTCTGGATACCCTGCTCCCATCAGAAGCCTGGGTGTCCCATAGAATACCCAGGGGTTACAGGGAGGAGGGAAGACAGGGAACCCCCAACAGGGTGAGTACAGGTGAGTGGTGCAGAGGACCCACTGTGCCCTGCCTCCGCCCACTGTCCCTCATTTAGCGTACACACCCCACAGGACACCAGCCCCTAACCCATGGGGATCTGGGCTGGCCTGGCCTGGGCTCTGTGAGGGTTGGGGTGATTTGAGCCTCCCCCAGGCCCAACACAAAGACTAATGGGATCCAGCCCACATGGCCCTGGCCAGCCCTGGATTCTGGCCCTGGGCTGAGCGAGCCCTCTCACAGCTGAATGTTGACTCCTGGACCCTGGGGTAGGATGGTGGGCCCCACCCACACCCACACCAGGAGGCAGACTCCTCCAGGTGCTGGGGCCAGGGAGCCTGAGGCCGGGTTCCAGCTGCCCTGTTGGGACCCAGCGCAGAAGCCCATGAGTTGCAGGTCCATGTCAGCTCTGCTGTCCTCAGAACCATCTCTCAGACTGAAACCTCAGGACACACGCCCCCACCCAGAGTCCACACATGCTCCCAGGTGGGGGACTCCAGCACCCGCCCCCCAACCCATGTCATTCTTGCCCTCCCCTAAAGGACAGAAAGGTCTCCCTCCCCAGGGGAAGGCGTGCACCCTCAGCTCTGAGCCCGTTTGCTGTAGAAAGTCAATAAAGTGTTGTGGTGCGAAAATGCACAGCCAGCCCGTTTCTGTGTCTCCCAGAACACTGTTCATGGGGCATGGAGAGACCCAGAGAGGAGGAGGGGTACCACCTAGGCCCCACCAGCCCCTGCAGGGGCGCCGCCAGCAACACCCAGCTGACATCCCAACGTGCCTTCCACTGGACCAGATGCCGGGGTCAAGACGCAACAGACTTTACTGGGACTCAGGCTGTGCCCCGCGGGCCAGGAGGGCCTGGGACAGAGTGACAGCCAGGAAGCCTCAGGTCACCAGGGTCTGTGCAAAGCGACCCGGAGGTCTGTGCTCCCTCTGTACAGGAGGCTGTGGCTGGCTGGGTGTGGGGCACTTCCTCCCCTCACTGCATTCCCTTGACTGTGTGCCTGGGGCAGAGAGGGCCTGCAGGGCGGTCAGCATGGCCCTAGAAGGGATGTCAGGACACAGTAGGCCCTTGTGTTGTGCCCAACATTGTGAATCTGAGAAACCACTGAGGAGCCAACACCATTGCAAACTCCCAAGGATTTCTTTACAAGCTGGAGCTTGTGTCCAAGTGCACCCGACACAGCAGAGCAGGGACTTGGACCCCGAGACTAAAAGGCGTAGCAGCTTTATAGGGGCCAGTGGCCCATGGGATGCAGAAAGTTGCACAGTCATGTCAGTTCACACGCAGGTGGCCGATTGAATTACACCTTACCCTATAGTATCCACTTGAGCTGGCCTATTACTTTGGTCAGAATCGGCGCACAGATTTGGCGGGCACAAAGGGGTTACATTGTTATGAGCTGATTTCTGATTAGGGTGTGTTGAGCAGCCTGACTAGGGTGGGGCAGCGCCTTAAGCAACAATCAGGTCATGTCAGGGTCATAGGGGAAGTGGCGGGTGTAGCACAAAATGGAATCAGTCCTGCTCTGTGTGCCCAGGGGTAGGAGATTTTTGTTAAATTTCCTGGGTCCCACACTTGCAGCTCATGCACCTGGGCCACCCGCACCAGGTGGACTCAGCCTGCACACCTTGTGGTGCTGGATAACTCACACCAGCATATGGAGGGCATCCTCCTCACCCTAGTGAGTAGGGGCTGGGTGAGCATGGGTCTCGGCCTGAAGGCCAGGCAACAGCAGACTGAAGAACCCCAGCCCCATCCCCACCCCGACTCCCACACACAGGCAGCCCCAGGGCTCCCGCCATGGGCAACCGGCTCCTCAGGAGCTCCCCCAGAGCGGCCCGAAGGTCTGGCTCCCTGCTGGCGAGGCATGGGAGAATAGAAGCACCCCGCCTGGCGGGACCCACTGCAGGTCATGAGAATGTGGTTGAGCCGGAATTTCCAGCTCAGCTGACCCTCCAGCTGAAAGTCATTGCACCAGCGAGCACAGGGTCAGCCAGGAGACCCCAGCTAGCTGCCCAGATCCAGCACCAGAAATGATGTTGTGCCAACCATTTCGGCATTTGGGTGACCCAGCCAGAGGATCCGATAGCTGCACGTGATAGCTGCATGTGATAGACACACACACCCCAAAACCAACAAAAGTCAGAATCCCCCCAATGTTGTCAAAAAGTAGCCGGATGATTCCATACACGATGCTGTGGTCCCCAAAAGGATACAGGAAGATGGTATAAACCACGACTGCAGAGGTGTCAGAGGTACGGAGATGTGCCTGTGGGTTCCAACAAGAGGCAGAGGGAAGGAAGCATCCTACGGAGGGGGGGCCCTCCTTGGAAAGGACACCAGGTCCCTGTGAAGGCTACGGAGGGTGAAATCTGTCCTCCTCCCTTTCAGCTTCTGGTTTTCCTCCTAAATGCCATTTTCCTCAATGAAAATAGCAAAAATTTATTTTATGTTTTTAAATTTCTTTTTACAGGTGTCCAATTCATATGAATTCTTTCTTCAGCAAGGGTGTCATTCAGGAAGAAGGAGAGATAAAGATTTCCCAGACAGACAAAGTATAAAGGAGTTCATGACCACTAAACCAGTCCAGTAAGGAATTTTAAGAGGGATTCTTCTAGTGGGGGAAAAAAAGAGACCAAAAGCAACAAAGACTAGAAAGGACCAGAGAACGTCACCAGACAAACACCAACTCTACCGGTAACACAAAGGCAATAAGTTCATATTTTCAATAATCACTCTGAATGCTGATAGAAAATTGCTCCAATCAAAAGATATAGGGTATCAGAGTAGCTTAAAAAACAGGATCCGGGATGCCTGGGTGGCTCAGGGTTTGAGCCTCTGCTTTGACTCAGGCTGTGATCCTGGAGTCTGGGATCCAGTCCCATATTGGGCTCCTGGTGGGGAGCATGCTTTTCTCTCTGCCTAATTTTCTGCTCTCTCTCTCACTCTCAAAATAAAATCGTTATTAAAAAAACAAGATCCAAGGGATCCCTGGGTGGCGCAGGTTTGCGCCTGCCTTTGGCCCAGGGCGCGATCCTAGAGACCGGGATCGAATCCCACGTGGGCTCCCGTGCATGGAGCCTGCTTCTCCCTCTGCCTATGTCTCTTGCCTCTCTCTCTCTCTCTATCATAAATATAAATAAAAAAAAAAAAAAAAAACAAGATCCATCTGTATGCTGCCAACAAGATGCTCACGTTAGACCTATAGACACCGGGAGATTGAAAGTCAGGGGATGGAAAACCATCTATCACGGCAATGGATACCATACGAAAGCTGGAGGACCCATACTTATATCGACTAACTAGATTTGAAACCAAACCCTGGGGGACACCTGGTGGGTCAGTGGTTGAGCATGCCTTCGGCGCAGGGTGTGATCCTGGGATCCCAGGACCGAGTCCCACATCGGCCTCCCTGTGTGGAGCCTGCCTCTCCTTCTGCCTATGTTTCTGCCTCTGCTGCTCTCTGTGTCTCTCATGAATAAATAATAAAATATTTACATTTCAAAAAAGAAAGAACAAATACTGTAAGAAGAGATGAAAAGGGCATTATTTCATAATTAAAAAGACTATCAAGATGAAACAACTAATATTTATGCTGCCAACATGGGGGTACCTAAATATAGAAACCAATTAACAACAAACTTACAGGAACTCACTGACAATAATACAATGACAGCGATTTTCACACCCACTTATGGCAATGGACCGATCATCTATACAGAAAATCAACAAGGGAACAATAGCCTTGACACACTGGACCACAGGGACTCAACAGATATAGTCTGAACATTTCAACCTAAAGCAGAGTACACATTCCTTTCAAGTGCGCATGGGACATTCTCAGAACAGATCATATCAGGGCCACAAATCAGCCCTAAACAGGTACAACAGGACAAGAAGGTTGATATCACACCATGTACATTGTCGGACCACGACACTATGAACTCGAAGTCGACAGTAAGAAAAAATTTGGACAGACCAAAAAGTACGTTGAGTTTATGATCATCCTACTAGAGAATGGAGCAACCAGGAAATTAAAGAGGAAATTTAAAACAAACAAAAATGAAAATATGTTTCTCCAAGCCTCTTGGATGCAGCAAAGGCAGTCCTAAGAGGGAAGTACATATCAATACAGGCCTACCTCAAGAAACAAGAAGTCTCCAATACACAGCCTAACCCTACACCTTAAGGACCTGGAAAAGAATAGAAAACAAAAGCCTAAAGCTTATAGAAGA
>NW_023330696.1:0-67094 GCF_011100685.1 Canis lupus familiaris | reverse complement strand
AACACGGGAAGATACACATTTTCAGAAAAATGAGACTTCCTATTCACAGTCAGAACCATCTACCATTTCCAAAATCTCCTTCCAAGGTCCCTCAGTAAATAATATAGGTAACAAACTGTACACAGATAGAAGTCAGATACTGCCCTGTATCCAAAGTAATTCTGGGAATTACTTCTCTCAGCATGCACTCTTTAATAACATTGGTATAGGATGTCCATTAAAAACAAACTACTACTATACGTAATTTCATTTCTTTTTTAAGATTTTTAGTTATTCTGAGACACAGCAGAGAGGCAGAGACATAGGCAGAGGGAGACACAGGCTCCGTGCCAGGAACCCGACTGGGGTTCCCAGGACCCAGGATCACAACCTGAAACAAAGGCAGATGCTCACCCACTCAGCCACCCAGGCGTCCCCTTAATTTTCCTTTACTACTGTTGAAAATCCGTTTAAATCACATCAAAACTGTCTGTGTAAAGCGCTCCCTACGGAGATACGAAGGGGTCCAAAGGCAGCTGAAGCGTTTTGTTGCTCAGTGGGGGGGATGGTGTAGACCCCAGGTAATGTTCCACGACCTAGGTACATGTGCGGGGCCACCAGAAGAAGCCACGGCCAAGCGCCCTGGGTGGTCACCCAGGGCTCAGCTCTCCAGACTCAGGCCAGCAAGGTGAGTGCCTCTCCCGACCTCCTTGCCTCCTCCCCGCCAGCTGCAAAGTCCCTATCACCTGTTCCTCTGGTCTCCCAGCAACAGAATCCCCTGCCACTTTTGCTTTGTGGATCTTTCTGAGACCTGTCTGGGATGTGGTACCCAGGGCCCAGGTTGGCGAGTTTGGTACCACTCAGATGCCGCGGGCTGGGCGGCCCTCCGCCGCCCGATCTTGAAGCCCAAGGGCAGCTCGCCCCTCTTACCCGTGAAGCTAAACATGGTCTTCATCGCAAAGCTTTCAGGCTTCAGACACAGGTTTTCGCCGCCGCCTCTACAGCTCAACACTTAGTGCTGGAGATAAGCCAAGCCGGCCTCGCGGCAACGTCCCAGCAACTGAGCACCGGGGTCCAAAATCTCTCTCTGCAGAACAAATGTACCCCGGCAATGCAGCTAAACACAAATGCGCCTGCGCACTCAGAAACTGGCGTCACTCGCCTGCTCACAAGGAGCCCATGGCCAAGAGTGCCCAAAGCGCATGTTGCCAGGAGCCCAAGCCTCTCAAATCTCCGCGGCCCTTGAGCTGGGCTGGCTTCCCCTCAACGTTGCCGGGATGGCTGAGCATTATGGGACATTTGCAAAAGACTCTGGGTGTTGTGAAAAGCAGTTCTTCCGGGCCCCCTGAGTGGCTCAGTGGTTGAGCGTATGCTTTTCAGCTCAAGTCTGATCCTGGATTTGGGATCAAGTCCCGCACAAGACTCCCCGCCAGGGACACTGCTTCTCCCTCTCCCTGAGTTTCTCATGAATAAATAATGAAATTCTCAAGGAAAAAAAAAAACGTTAGTATTTACATACGACTAGGGGCTAGAGTGCATGAAAGCACGTTCCCCCAGAATACTTCCCTAACGAATGCTCTCCCTCAGTTATTCCTCTTCCACATCCCTCGGGACCCCTGTCAGTTCCATGGAATGCAGCGGATGCAGCCAACAGAAAACTGTTCTCATGGTCAAGACTTGGCAATGTGTATCATCAAGTGCAAGCTCACAAGGGGAGAACAATTCACATTCCCTAGATGAAATGAAAACACGTTTCTGCATGCCTCCTAATCCTCCCATTTGGCCGAGCCTTACGTTTACATTTTCTTTATTTTTAGTTTTTGCTGCTATTCCCCAATTGAACCTTTAATCAATCCAAGATTTAGTTTGCAGTGTGGTGCAACATTTAAGCTTTGTTTTTTTTGTTTTGTTTTTTTGTTTTTTTTTCTGAGAGAGAGAGAGGTACAGAGGGTGAGGGAGAGAGACGGAGGAACAGGAGCTAAAATCAACAAACACGAAAAATAAAAATAAACAGAGGCTTAACCAACTGAGCCACACAGGCTCCCGCGCCCCAACATTTAAGAACTCTTTAAAAAAATAGCTATTTGCTTCTAAATAACCCATCTTTTCTCACCTAGCTTAAAATGCCACTTTATCATAAATTCTGTTATGGTTTTCTTTTTCTGGGTTTTACACTGGATTCAATTGACCAGTTGCCTTGTATCAATCAGTACTCTAGTATTTTAACTGCTTCATACATATGCTTTAGTATCCAATGCAGGTCCATAGTTCCCCTTCTTAATCTTCTCCTTCAGTATTCTCTTGGCGATATTTACCTCTATGCTACTGGAGATATATTTTTAATCACTATGCCAAATTTAAAGAATTCATGGAGAGAATTTGTAATTAGGTTAAGAGAATTAATGTTAACAGAATCAATCTCCCTGAATCAGTGTATTTAGATGTATGTTATGTCTTTGTGCCTAAGTCTTATTTGACATCCCTCCTTAGCTTCCAGGAGGTTTTTTTTTTCCCTTATGTAAATCCTGCATACACTTCGTGATGTATTTATATCCTGGCTTTTTCTTTTTTCTAATGAAGTGATATATTTTCTGATTATAACTTCTAAGTGGTCACTCTTTTGATATCTGTATATTTATTTGGTAATGAGAATAAAGCACATTTTAAACTACATGCTTGTTAACAAAAGTTGGCAGTTTCTCGTAGATACTCAGGGAAGGCACGAATTGGATGGGAAAGATTTCACCAGAAAGATATACATCGAAGAATGGTATGATGTGGTTGAAAAAAAAATCAAGTAAAATACAAACAGGATAGGCTGTTCATATTTATGTGTATGTGATACACACACACACACACACACACACACAGAGGCTGTATACGAATGTCTACAGAAACTCCTTTGAATGTGGTGGTAATTGATCCATTAATTAATTACAACTGGACTACAGGCGATATTCTGGGTGAGGCAGATAGAAAAAAGCAGGAGCAAACCCATGACAACAGCTAATACAAAACTAGCTACCCCTAAACTCACCAGATTCCTATTACATTTGTTAATGATTTTAAGGATTAACCAAAGTAGGAGCTGCCCCTGACTGGCTTAGTTGATAGAATATGCAACTCTTGGTCTTGGGGTTGGGAGTTTAAGCCTCCTGTTGGGACTATAGCCTGCTTAGAAAAGGGAGGGGGTGGGGGCTTAGTCAGGCATCTGCCTTCAGCTCAGATCAGGATCTGAGGGTCCTGGGATCAAGCCCCGTATCAGGCTACCTGGTCTGTGGGGAACTGCCTCTCCCTCTCCCTTTGTTGCTCCTTATCCTTGTTTTTTCTCTCTCTGTCAAATAGATCTCTCTCTCTCTCTCTCTCTGTCAAATAGATCAGTAAAATCTTTTAAAAAAAAAAGAAAGAAAGAAATTGACCAACAAAACCTAACAGAAGCCACTGTTGGCACAAGATGCACCAGCAAAATTGGGAAGTTTGGTGTCTGTTTTTACAGCAAGACAAACACATAGATAGAAGTGTAGGCACTTATTTCAGAGGCCATTTAATGCCATTTTGTGCATGTAGGTCGCATGATTTGACAAGAAGTAGTTTGGAATGAGCAACCTAGAAACTAAGGGGGTCTGCATCTTCAGAAACTGCTGCTGGAATGAGCTACAGAACTCTGGAGACCACTAGGGTCCCTTCTGAGAGGGTGGCTAGTTCCAGGGCAGATCATGTTCATTGGTGGAGGAGCAATGAACAAAAACAAAGGAACAACAACAAGAAACCATTTCTTGGCCCTATTCAGCTTAGCTAGACCAAATGGTATTGGTGCGTGTGAATGATTGCAACTATGAGCATCAAGCATTTGTCTCTTACAGGTGCCAGCTAGAAAATTATCTTTTGTCCCCTTAGAATTCCCCAGGGTGACTTATGAGACCAGTAGAGGCTCTGTGTAGTGACAATTGACTAGAAGACTGACATTTCCTAACGCAACCTCCGATGAGAGGCAACGGCATTACTAGGCTATAAGGAGACAGGAACTCCACACCAGGACTCCAGGTAAGTTGAACAATTTGGTTGACTGTAGTGTTTTTGTATAGATCAGAGATACTCAAAGAGTATATGGTAGTCCAACTCTGAGCTTCTTTGTTCCTTGGTCGAATGCTAGGTGGATCCCCCAAAGACTTTCTCACAATCACCTGAAACCTAAGATTTCCAATTCCCAGACTTCTGTGGAAAACCATTTCGGATCTAGAACAGACATCCTCTAGAAAGTTCCTGATTAGAACTCCCATCCCCATGAGTCTCATGTATGTCCTGGTTCAACTTGCTGCATACTCATTTGGTAGTTATACCAATGAAAATAACAAAGTGTTAGAGTAATGTATCTTTTATGATGAAAAGCAACTGAGATATGAATGCTTTACCAAATCCCTTAGCTCAGGTTTTCCAATTCTACTTCAGGGCTGTCATGTCTCCTCCTTTTAAGAGTTGCCAAGAAATTCACCACACACTTTCCATAGGGGCACCTGGCTGGCTCAGTCCATTAAAAGGCTTCGTTAAGGGAATCCCTGGGTGGCTCAGCGGTTTAGTACCTGCCTTTGGCACAGGGCGAGATCCTGGAGTCCCGGGATCGAGTCCCACGTCAGGCTCCCTGCATGGAGCCTGCTTCTCTCTCTGCCTGTGTCTCTGCCTCTCTCTCTCTCCTCTGTGTCTTTCATGAATAAATAAATAAGATCTTATAAAAATAAGGCTTCTTTAGCTCAGGTCAGGATTCAGGGGCCTTGGGGTTGCCCTGCCTCCAGCTCTCTGCTCAGCAGGGAGTCTACTTCTCCCCCTTCCTCTGTCTCCACCCCCATTTGTGTTCTCTCACACTCAAATAAATAAAAATCTTTTAAAAACAACCAACAGTTTTCATAACTGTTTATTCATTCCTTTGGATATCTCTTCCCTTGCAGTCCACTCTATCTACCGAGGAAAACTGAATTTATGTCGTAATTAAACTATGATGAGAATTTGAGGGCTCCAGTGTGTTGAGGATGATCTGGGCCATAGTCTACTAAAAATTCCTGACCTGGGAGAACCACCTCAAAGGGACCACAAAATTAAATCAGAAACGTGTACTGAAACCTGTATTCTGGCATTGTGGGAGTCAGTGAGGGAACAACAAACATGACATTGCGGTGTTCATGGAGTAGAGGCGAGTTTAATGCCACATTTAGGGTGAGCACAAAGGGCCTACGGAGTCATGTAAAAATAAGGGTAGTGACTCAGGGATGGATGCACAGGAAGAAGCAATATCAAAGCTAAAACTTAACGAGTAGGGGTTAGCCAGTGAGAGGGAGAGAAGCACATTCCAAAAAGAAGGGATAGTGTATCAGTGAGGATCCAAACAAGAGACAAACCACTTAGTAATTTCAACAGGGAACGTTTAATATAAAAAATGATGAACTATAACAGGAGATCAACTATAAAGATGAGAAAAGAAATCCAAATACCCTAAGGTGCAAGATTACCCAAGAAAGGTTACCCAAATGGGTAAATCCCAAGGCTGGGATTCAGGTCTCATTGAAGGAGATGTCGGAACTGCAGTCAGAGTTGCCCGGCCAAAGCTAGTCCGTGCTACTCAGCATGCAAACAGGAACTACCCTTCAGGAGTGCAGGGAGTCCTGTCTGATAAATGGATGTATAGGGAGGGTCAGGGAACAATGAGCCCACCGACCAGCAGAGCAGTGCAAGGCCTCCAGTGTATCATATGCACATGCAGAAGGATGCAACAAACCCCGTAGGGATACAGCAGAGTTAAGACTAAGGACTGGATGCAGAGAGTGAGTAGGGTGTCAACAGCATTTGCTAGGGGCATGGTATCCATTTTAGAAAGGTCACTGGCTGAGGCCCGGACTGCATGCTCTGGAGTGCACAGCTGGGAAGAGTACTTCTGATGCTGGTGAAGCGGGGGCGGCAAGGGAGGAAGAGAAAGGAAGGAGATAGGAAGAAGAGAAGAAGAAGGAGAGGAGGAGGAGAAGGAGACGGAGAACACAAAGACGATGAAGATGAAGATGAAAGAAGACGAAGAAGAAGAAGAAGGGAAGCAAACCGGAACATGGGCCAGGGCCAGCGCTCAATCTCCAGGCTAACAGGAACAACCCTCTGGGACACAAATGAGTTGAGGTTGGTAATTGGATGCGCAGAGGAAGTCAGACATACAGGACTCAAACTTCTCTGCCATCCATCGTGCTTCAATCACACCTTCTTTAGCAACTTTGGACCCCCCCTCCCAAGTTAGCCCTTCTCATTACTATCTCATCATCATTTAGTAATTCTTTATATTTACTTCCACTGTTTAAAATACTATGTCATATCTGTCTTCCGATTGGACCCAGACTAATATAGAGGCCAGGGAGTTGCACTCTTTGGATTTGTCTTCTAGAGGATCTACCATAGAGAGCACAGTTGAACTGCAGCTCAAAATGTAGACAGCTGCTACATTTTCATATCCACCGTAGCACTCACACCAAGGCCTTGTGTCTCTGCTAGGCTGTGTCCAGCCAATGACTTAGCACAGAAGGAATACTAAAACCAAGTCATTTCTGTCTCCCGTAGGACCCCTCTACAGGCAAGCTTCTGATGGGGACTCAAGATCAGAAAACCCCGAGGGCCTGTGCTCTGATTCTCCAACAGGGGCTTGCCCTGAGATCCACGGTACAACTTTTCCCCACCACTGACACCATGAATAGCATAGGGTCTACTGGATCCTGCGACCAAAGCAGTGAGGACTCCTAAGCACAGCCTGCACCTGCTGCACAATTCATCTGCTCTGAGACCACTGAAGTCTTGCATTCCTTAGTTTCACCAAGGTGTATGGATGAAATGAGTACTCAATGTAGGACAAGGTTTCCCAACCTTGTACCATGGACATGGTGGATTGTTGTGGAGGCCTCTCTTGGGTATGTTTATCAGCACTCCTGACATCGACCCACTAGATGCCAGCAACATCCTCAGTTGTGAGGATCGGAAATGTCTCCAGACGAATCTATTGTTAGCAGTGTCTATAGCTAATAATACTGCATTGTATACTTAAACTTTGCTAAGAGGGTAGAGCTTATGTTAAGTGTTCTTACCAATTAATTAATTAATTAATTAATGAGACCAGGAAGAGACTTTGGGAGGTGATGGGTAGGACTATGGCTTTAAGGCATTGATGATTTCACAGAGGTCTATACTTATCCACAAACTCACTGAATTCGATACATTAAGTATGTACAGCTTTTGACATGTCAAAAAACAGGTCTCCAGACACTGCCAAATGCTCCCTGAGGAGCAGAATTCTTCTCCCACCACCCCACCCCCAACGCATTGAGAATTAGTGGCGTAAAATATGCTACCTCCAGAACCCAAAGAGGTCTCCCAGTTTCTGTCTTTGTGAAAAGGTATTCAAAATGTGGCAATTTTTCTTTCACTCCTGCGAGAATATCCTGGCATGCCCACTGGATGCCTCAAAACTTCACGGATATGTCAATTCATGCCGTCTTACCAAGGGCCCAAAGCGTTATAGCCTCTTACTGATCCTCATGTCAAATTAGCATAGTGTCAATATGATAGGCCAATGAGATATTCTGGGGATGTTCAAATGGTCTAGCTCCATGAGTTAATAAAACGCTGAGGCAAATTAAATGAATGAACACTTTGCCTATACTCTATGAATATGAACTATTTCTGATTCACTAGCGGACTAGAAAAGAATGCATTTGCCAAATCAGTGGTGACACATACCATGTACCTGACGTCTTATCAATCTGTTCTGGAAGCAATAAGAGGCGCACAATAACTATGACTGGAATTACTCTTTGTTTAAGTTGACAGTAACTACAGATATTTGCCACAATCTATCCTGTCTCTGAATGGGCCAGACTAGTGAATTAAGCAGAAATGTGATAGAGCTCACCAGCCTTTCATCCTTTAGCACTATCCCACTGCACCTCTGCTAGGATGCAGGGTTGTTTTTGGTATACCCTACCAAATGAAGGCTTGGAGACAGTTTCAGAGGTTTCTGCTTGGACTCTCTAAATTTTTTTTTCTCAGTTATATTTCCTTATTCAGGAGAGACACAGAAAGAAAGGCAGAGACATAGGCAGAGGGAGAAGCAGGCTCCCTGCTGGGAGCCCTATGTGGGGCTCAATTCCCGGACTCTGGCATCAAGCTCTGAGCTAAAAAAGAAAAAACTCACAATTTCAACAAGAAACACTTTTAGCTACTGTAAAATCATACAGAAAAAAAAAAAACTATTGCAAATGACATCAATCTATATTACAAAGGATTCTGAATTATACTATACAATGTTCTTCACCTTGTCCTGTCAGAGTAATTGTTTTCTACCTAACCGATCACATGCTGACATTTTTCACTATACTTATAAATACTCTTCTTATTAAGTTAAACTTTCCGCCTTGAGAAACTGTTACCACTCTTTACCAAATACTAAGATTCACAAAAAAAAAACCTTACCTTTTAGCGTAGTCAACTGCATTTATATTTGCTTTTTCTACTAAAAATGCCACCATTTTCTCTTTTTTTTCATTTATAGCAAGTAAAAGCGGTGTGAGGCCATCCTGTAGGAGTGCAAACAAAATTTATAATTTACAAAATTACATATTTGGATAATGAATCGTAAAAATTCTGAACGATCCTGTAACTTAAACATGTAACATAGAAAGTAAATAAAATTAGCCCTTTCGTTCTCAGCCCTCCATGGTTTCACCAGCTGCTCCTTCTTTTTAAAATACTGCTTTCTCACGGAGCGTGGGTGGCTCAGTTGGTCAAGCATCTGCCTTCAGCTCATCAGCTCAGGTCATGATCCCAGGGTCTCAGGATGGAGTCCCACCTTGGGCTCCCTCTGCAGCAAAGAGTCAGCTTCTCCCTCTCCCTCTGCCCCTCCCCTCCACTCATGCTCTCTCCTGCTTGCTCACTCTCTGTCTCTCTCAAAAACATAAAGTCTTTTTAAAAACTAAAATAAAAATAATAAAATAGACCTCCTCTTCCTCTTCAACAGATTACCTGCAGTCATTCCACAAACTCGCTTCAAACATTGCCTGGCTCCAAGAATCTTTGCTTCTCTCACAATATATATCATGGTATACCCTAGTTATTTTCTTCTGCACCATCTAAACCAAAAGATTCTAGAGGGGAGGGGTTATTTTTTATCTCTGTATCTCCACTCTCTAAAACACAGTAGTAAATATTTAAAGTATCGTTACTGATTTTAATGGATATCTCCGGAGTAGTGTTTCTTCAATTATATTCCAAAGAACACATGATTTGCAAGAGATACTGTGCCCCAAAAGAAAGATTCAATGATCATCTATGTTTGTGAAACATTACAAAACTGCACTATACATCTAGCACAAATGAACCCCATTTACATTTGCTTGTCCCCATTTGACAATTCCTTCTTTTGTAGCAAACATTAATACTTGAGAAACAAGAGTTCCCAGGGATATAGTTTTAAGAACTTTCCAATAAAGGTAAGGGTTTTCTCCAGGTTGTACAAACTTGCTGGATTCTCATCTATCAATGGTATGGGGATCCCAGATGTCAACATAAAACACTCCAGCTCCAAATGAGTCACTAAGGAGATGGACTCTGAATGAAAAGAGCTAGGTTTCAGGGCAGCTGGGTTGTGCAGGCAGTTGAGGGACGCTTGGTTTTGTCTCAGGTGTGATCTCAGGGTCGTGGGATCCAGCCCCACATTGGATTCGGGGCTCCCCTGGCACTGAGCACCAAGTCTGTTTAAGACACTCTCTCTCCCTCTCCCTCTCCACCTCCCCCACCCCCACAAGCCTGTGCATGTGTGTGCTGTCTCTCTAAAATGCATAAAGAAACCTTTTAAAAATTAAAAAGAAAAGTAAATAAATAAAAATAAAAGAAAGAAGCTTCAAATGAATTTTGACCACTTAATACTAAATAATCTTTGGTTAAGGTGGGCCCACAATGAGATGAGCACTCGGTGTTATTCTTTATGTCGGCAAATTGAACTCCAATAAAAAATTGTGGGTTTTTTTGTTTAAAATAAAAAATAAGAACAATAAAATATTAAAAATAAATAACTAAATAAATAGTCCTTGGACTTTCTCCTATTATACCATGATAAAGTTTTTTCTTAACTGTTAGAAAGCTCAGTATGAGATTTTTCTCATTTTTACCCTTTTATTCAAATTCAGTTCCATACAACATACTATTAGTTTCAGAGGTAGAAGTCAGTGGTTCCTCAGTCTTATGTAACACCCAGGACTCATTCCATCATGTGCCCTCCTTAATGTCCATCACCCAGTTATCCCATCCTTCCACTCCACCCCTCCAGTGACCTTCAGTTTGGCTCCTATGATTAAGAGTCTCTTAGGCTTTGTCTCCCTCAGTCTCTCTGGTTTAAGTTTTTCTCTTCTTCCCCTTCTCCGCTGTCTTGTTTCTTAAGTTCCACATATGAATGAGATCATATGATAATTGTCTTTCTCTGACTGACTCAGGGTATTATGCTAAGTGAAATATGTCAATGAGATTTTATTCTCAACTATACTCATTCTGAGAACCTAATGCACATCTACTTCTAAAAAAACCGGTTTGTATTCTAGTTTCTATTATCATTGCTATTTATGATTATTTATAATTTAGACTAAGTGTAAATCAGAAATGAAAATGTCATGACTTACCAATAAAAATTCTAATACTAGATGAGCACTGGGTGTTTACATGTTGGGAAACTGAGATTAAGTAAAAACTATTAATCACAAATTCTAATACTGCTTTATACGGATTATTTTTAGTATAATAAAAGCTACTATGTAAATTGAGTATTTAGGGAATAATACCAAGGAGAAAGAGAATACTGTCCGGAATATGCATAATCTATCCAAGTAGAACCAGGATTAACCTCACATGGCTTACAAATATTCCAAAAGGTACATGATTACTGTACATATATAGAAAAAATGTTTGTAAAAAAAACGACTTTCAATTCCTAACTTAGAAAATTCATCCCGAGGCACCTGGGTGACTCAGAGGGTGAACATCATGATCCCAGGGTCCTGGGATCGAGCCCATATCAGGGTCCCCATAGAGAACCTGCTTCCCCCTGTGCCTAGCTCTCTGCCTCTCTCTGTGTGTCTCTCATCAATTACTGAATAAAGTAATGAAAAAAATAAGGTGACAAAGAAACAGAAAATTCAATCCCAATCCTAAGAAATTAACATAAAATACAAAATATATATTATAAATTAATATGGAGTGTCTTGAAAATCTTGAAATCTTTGTCAACATATACCATAAAACAGTAATTGTAAACTCAATGGTTATGGAGGCAAAGCAGGTGACACGAGTCAGTGAAGACCCTAGGCGGGGACACGAGCAAACTGGAGACACATGCCTCCTATAAAGGGACAGCCTCTGCACAGCATACCAAACAGCAGCATGGGCTCAAGGTACCAGAAGTGATCTGTAAGAAAAGCTCAAAATCCAGAGTTCTACATGGGTGCCATAATTTTAAATGTTAGCTCAACTGACAGTGGAAACTAAATACATCCAGGGGCTACATTTAGTCTATAGCCTACTTGTGTTTTTCTATTTGCTGTGACTGTTTCCAATGGCCGTGCGTAAAACAAACACTTGGACATCAAACCTTTCCTAAAGCATCAGGATCATGTTTTACCAACAAATTAGGCCCCACCTTCTAAGGAAAATTGCTGTGAAGACTCATTAACACCTACTGTCAGAATTTTCCAATGCTTGTTTCAACTACAATCTATTTGTATTTACTTCCCTCACATTGCTAACCGAACAGACAGGAGTTCAGAGGAATGCTGAAGCAAAGTTATTAAAACAATTACCATCTATATTGTCACTAACTACATGCTGAATGTTTAACACAGTAGTGATTATGCACTATGCCAGGGCCCTATGAATTTGAAAGACATCCTAAGATAGTCTATCGTACAGCTTCAACTAAAGAAGAAGGTTCACGGATTTCTACTGCTGCAATTGGGAAAACCCTGCTTGTAATAATCAGAATGGTAGCAAAACACGTAAAATCTTTAAAGGGTCAGACTCTACTTATTAAAAGACTACTCATAAAGACTTCCCATCTGGGTGCCGGTGAATGACTGATAGTTGGAAGAAAAGGTAATTATTTTTCAAGCCAACGAGATGACCAATAATTTTCATCTGTAATTCTCAAAGAGATACAGACAGATGAAAGGCTAATGTTGGAGAGAGTGGAAGGAAGTAGCCAGTATCCAACTTCAGTTAAATCTCTTCCAGAGATTTAATATTTTTACATCTCTAAATTTGTATATGTATACCTACCCATTCAGTAGTTGTTAGCCAAGAGTTGTAACAGAATCTCAAAACCCTATTTCCAAATTTCTGCGTACACACGTTATTGGATTCACTCCATCGAAATCTTCACGGGACAGTTTAGGCTTGTAAATTCTTTTAAATTCCCTAGTTGACTGTGATTCACCAGCACAAGTCTAGCTGAGAACTAGTACAGTACACAACCATGCCAGTCTCCTCTTTCACCTATGTGGCCAATTCTCCCTATCACTTGAGGATTCAGCCAAAAACAGAAATGAGTCACTTATCAAACCTGCATTCAATTTCCATGGCTAGAGGTAGAACAAGGTCTAGTAAACTCAAAATGCAACTTGATTCCATTATTTACACACTCCTTACTTCCTTCCCATCAAGACATTCTAGATTTGCAAGAAGAGTTTAGACTCGTATCTAAGTGGCTATAGCTGCAAAATACTATACTGTGTTCTTTCCTCTGCTTGTCCACTTTTTGTTTTTTTTTTAAGATTTCTATTTATTTATTCATGAGAGTCTGAGAGAGAGAGAGAGACAGGCAGAGACACAGGCAGAGGGAGAAGCAGGCTCCTCCATTCAAGGAGTGCCATGTGGGACTCGATTCGGGAGACCATGGGATCATGCCCTGAGCCGAAGGCATATGCTCAATCACTGAGCCACACAGGCGTCCCTTTTCGTGCCCATTCAACCACCAGTTTACTGCCAACTGATGTCCTTAGAGTCCTCCTAGAATTGATCTCTATATAAGTTTACAACACACTCACGGGTTCGTAAAGTAAGAATTATTATCCCTGAAAATTGAAGACTCCTTACCTAAACATAAACACTAAAGAAAAACAAACACAATCCAAAAACCTTGTCTTGATATTTCCCCTCACTTGCCAAATGTCTAAATCGCTCTGCATGTTCCTGACTGCTTTCTCCTTTTCCCCTCTTTTGTCCCTCTTAAGTCAAGGCTGATAAAAGATAAACTCCGACCGTGTTAATAAATCACTTTTTGATCAAATAGGAACTTCTCAACAGCAGCAAGATTTGATATTGTAAAATACACTTGTTTTCTGTTTTAAGTCAAAGCCTATTTCCAAGGCAAATTTTGCTTTCCTCTGTTGTTTGACACTAAATAAGAAACAAACTGGGTGAGAAAACATTTTTGAAAATAAAGTTTCAGAACACATTCTGTGTTCTCATAAATATTTGCCATAAATACATAAAAGAAACTTGCCTTCTCTAATGCTTCTTTAAAGGTATCATTATTTAGGGGCAACTGAGTGGCTCAGTCCGTTGAGCATCTGACTCTTGGTCTTAACTCAGGTGATGATCAGAGTTACAAGATCCAGCGCTGCGACAGACTCAGCGCAAAGTCTACTTCAGATTCTTACTCTCTTTCTTTTCCCTCTGCCCCCACAACACCCCCTGCTTGTACATGCTCGCTCACTTCCCCCCAAAAAATAAAATCTCACGGCTGAGTAATACTCCATTGCGGACATATACCACAGATTACTCAACAATTAGAAACAATAAATACCCACCATCTGCTTCAACATGGATGCAACTGGAGGGTATTATGCTGAGTGAAGTAAGGCAATCGGAGAAGGACAAACATTACATGGTCTCATTCATACGGGGAATAGAAAAGAGTGAAAGGGAATAAAGAGGAAAGCAGAGAAAACGAGTGGGAAATATCAGTGAGGGGGACAGAACATGAGAGACTCCTAACTCTGGGAACCAAACAAGGGATGGTGGAAAGGGAGGTGGGTGGGGGGTTGGGGTGACTGGGTGACGGGCACCAAGGGGGGGGCACTTGACGGGATGAGCACTGGGTGCTGTGCTCTTTGTTGGCAAACTGAACCCCAACTAAAAAAATTTTTAAAAAGAAAAAACTAAAAGATAAAATAAGTACATAAACCCCAGAGTGTGAGGTGAAAAAATAAATAAATAAAAAGCTTAATTAAAAAAAGGAAGGCAGGAAGGAAGAAGTATTATGGTAAGCCTGGGGGGCTCAGTGGGTCAAGCATCTCTCTCTGGTTATGGTCACGATCCCACTCCTGACATCAAGCCCCGTGCATCAGGCTACCTGGCTCAGTGGGAAGGCCTCTTCTTCCCCTACCTCTGCCTTTCCTCCCTACTCATGTTTGCTCTCTCTCATATAAATACAATCTTCAAAAATAAAAAGTGTTGTTATTTAAAGCAAAAGCTTAGACAGTTATTTCAAAATATTTTCATCCAGGAAATGCTTGAGCTTCCAAATATGAAAAATCGACCCTATCTATGGCACACAACAGTGTTTCTGCAAGGGCAGTGACTGAATGTAATGCACGTCAAAGAAAGCACAGGAGACTGGCAAGTGTGGTCATCACCAGCTCCCCATGCACACCTACCACCCCACTGAGGAACTACATAGGCTGAGCAGGAGCTACTCTCCGGAATGGGAGGCCTCACCGTGGTACATGGCTGGCAGAGTGGCTACCAGCACAAGCAGATACCACCTGTAGGATGTCATGACCTGATCCCCCTGCTCTCATCTTCTGAACCTTAGGGCCTAGAGTGCCCAAGGCCTATTACAACCTGCTGCTTTCTCCTCCCATTTACATTCACCCAAGCTACTCCTCTGGGTCACGGTCTCCTACTCATCCCCAGAAGCATCCATTTCCTAAGCCCCTGCACACCTTTCGGCCTCCATCATCACCACACTCCCCTCTAGGCCTTCAATCCTTTGTGGGCTCTGAGGGTACCATCTACTCCCAGGCACAAAGGGGAAGATTTTCTTTCTGGGGTGGAAAGGTTGCTAGCAGACAAAATGTTGCCTTTCTACAGGCATTACTTTTCTCTTTCCCTGCCCCTGCCTTAGTTTTCCAGTTGTTTCCAGGATGACAGGACCTGCTGTATAAAATTCAGTGCCGATGTCTTCATATATATATGTACATATACAAAGAAAACATTTGCAGCTATTTTTATTTACTTATTTATTTATTTATAATATAAAATACGTTGTAAAAAAAAAAGTTGACCTGTACCTTGTTTCTGATCTCCATATTTACTTTCTTTAAAAGTAGTTTCTGTGCTATTGTGACATTGTCCCCTAATGCTGCATAATGGAGAGCAGTGTTGCCCTTGATGTCTTTTAGATCAGGATTAGCACCATGTTTCAGCAGAATATCTACACATGCCTCATCTTGGGATTGTACAGCCTGTGAGCATTACAACAAGAAACAGAATGTAAATTCTGGGAACTGAAAGGAAACATGCCACAAGTTTCACCAATGAGTTATGTTTAAATGCAACAAATGTTCATTCCAAGGACTTCAATCCAATCCATCTCAGGCAGATATACCTGTCACCACGCACCTTCAGTAGAGCGGTCGTGTTTTCAACATCACGGAGGTTTAGCTGGCATTTCCGATCTACCAGGAGCTTCACCATATCTTCATGGCCATTGGCACAGGCCAAGTGGAGACAACTCCTGTGAGTGTGAAAGGGCTTGTCAGGATTACAGTGTACCTTTTCAAAAATTGCTAATCAATTCATAGAATTGTAAATGTTAAATACTGCTTATTCTCATGACTCCAAAACAAAGAATTAGTTTACTTCAGACTTCTCTGTCCCACCTTCTCATTACTATCTCATCATCATTTAGTAATTTTTTATATTTACTTCCACTGTTTAAAATACTACGTCATATCTGTCTTCCGATTGGACCCAGACTAATATAGAGGCCAGGGAGTTGCACTCTTTGGATTTGTCTTCTAGAGGATCTACCATAGAGAGCACAGTTGAACTGCAGCTCAAAATGTAGACAGCTGCTACATTTTCATATCCACCGTAGCACTCACACCAAGGCCTTGTGTCTCTGCTAGGCTGTGTCCAGCCAATGACTTAGCACAGAAGGAATACAAGTCATTTCTGTCTCCCGTAGGACCCCTCTACAGGCAAGCTTCTGATGGGGACTCAAGATCAGAAAACCCCGAGGGCCTGTGCTCTGATTCTCCAACAGGGGCTTGCCCTGAGATCCACGGTACAACTTTTCCCCACCACTGACACCATGAATAGCATAGGGTCTACTGGATCCTGCGACCAAAGCAGTGAGGACTCCTAAGCACAGCCTGCACCTGCTGCACAATTCATCTGCTCTGAGACCACTGAAGTCTTGCATTCCTTAGTTTCACCAAGGTGTATGGATGAAACGAGTACTCAATGTAGGACAAGGTTTCCCAACCTTGTACCATGGACATGGTGGATTGTTGTGGAGGCCTCTCTTGGGTATGTTTACCAGCACTCCTGACATCGACCCACTAGATGCCAGCAACATCCTCAGTTGTGAGGATCGGAAATGTCTCCAGACGAATCTATTGTTAGCAGTGTCTATAGCTAATAATACTGCATTGTATACTTAAACTTTGCTAAGAGGGTAGAGCTTATGTTAAGTGTTCTTACCAATTAATTAATTAATTAATTAATTAATGAGACCAGGAAGAGACTTTGGGAGGTGATGGGTAGGACTATGGCTTTAAGGCATTGATGATTTCACAGAGGTCTATACTTATCCACAAACTCACTGAATTCGATACATTAAGTATGTACAGCTTTTGACATGTCAAAAAACAGGTCTCCAGACACTGCCAAATGCTCCCTGAGGAGCAGAATTCTTCTCCCACCACCCCACCCCCAACGCATTGAGAATTAGTGGCGTAAAATATGCTACCTCCAGAACCCAAAGAGGTCTCCCAGTTTCTGTCTTTGTGAAAAGGTATTCAAAATGTGGCAATTTTTCTTTCACTCCTGCGAGAATATCCTGGCATGCCCACTGGATGCCTCAAAACTTCATGGATATGTCAATTCATGCCGTCTTACCAAGGGCCCAAAGCGTTATAGCCTCTTACTGATCCTCATGTCAAATTAGCATGGTGTCAATATGATAGGCCAATGAGATATTCTGGGGATGTTCAAATGGTCTAGCTCCATGAGTTAATAAAACGCTGAGGCAAATTAAATGAATGAACACTTTGCCTATACTCTATGAATATGAACTATTTCTGATTCACTAGCGGACTAGAAAAGAATGCATTTGCCAAATCAGTGGTGACACATACCATGTACCTGACGTCTTATCAATCTGTTCTGGAAGCAATAAGAGGCGCACAATAACTATGACTGGAATTACTCTTTAAGTTGACAGTAACTACAGATATTTGCCACAATCTATCCTGTCTCTGAATGGGCCAGACTAGTGAATCAAGCAGAAATGTGATAGAGCTCACCAGCCTTTCATCCTTTAGCACTATCCCACTGCACCTCTGCTAGGATGCAGGGTTGTTTTTGGTATACCCTACCAAATGAAGGCTTGGAGACAGTTTCAGAGGTTTCTGCTTGGACTCTCTAAATTTTTTTTTCTCAGTTATATTTCCTTATTCAGGAGAGACACAGAAAGAAAGGCAGAGACATAGGCAGAGGGAGAAGCAGGCTCCCTGCTGGGAGCCCTATGTGGGGCTCAATTCCCGGACTCTGGCATCAAGCTCTGAGCTAAAAAAGAAAAAAACTCACAATTTCAACAAGAAACACTTTTAGCTACTGTAAAATCATACAGAAAAAAAAAACTATTGCAAATGACATCAATCTATATTACAAAGGATTCTGAATTATACTATACAATGTTCTTCACCTTGTCCTGTCAGAGTAATTGTTTTCTACCTAACCGATCACATGCTGACATTTTTCACTATACTTATAAATACTCTTCTTATTAATAAGTTAAACTTTCTGCCTTGAGAAATTGTTACCACTCTCGACCAAATACTAAGATTCACCAAAAAAAAAAAAAAAAAAAAAAAACCTTACCTGTTAGTGTAGTCAACTGCATTTATATTTGCTTTTTCTACTAAAAATGCCACCATTTTCTCTTTTTTTTCATTTACAGCAACTAGAAGCGGTGTGAGGCCATCCTGTAGGAGTGCAAACAAAATTTATAATTTACAAAATTACATATTTGGATAATGAATCGTAAAAATTCTGAACAATCCTGTAACTTAAACATGTAACATAGAAAGTAAATAAAATTAGCCCTTTCGTTCTCAGCCCTCCATGGTTTCACCAGCTGCTCCTTCTTTTAAAATACTGCTTTCTCACGGAGCGTGGGTGGCTCAGTTGGTCAAGCATCTGCCTTCAGCTCATCAGCTCAGGTCATGATCCCAGGGTCTCAGGATGGAGTCCCACCTTGGGCTCCCTCTGCAGCAAAGAGTCAGCTTCTCCCTCTCCCTCTGCCCCTCCCCTCCACTCATGCTCTCTCCTGCTTGCTCACTCTCTGTCTCTCTCAAAAACATAAAGTCTTTTTAAAAACTAAAATAAAAATAATAAAATAGACCTCCTCTTCCTCTTCAACAGATTACCTGCAGTCATTCCACAAACTCGCTTCAAACATTGCCTGGCTCCAAGAATCTTTGCTTCTCTCACAATATATATCATGGTATACCCTAGTTATTTTCTTCTGCACCATCTAAACCAAAAGATTCTAGAGGGGAGGGGTTATTTTTTATCTCTGTATCTCCACTCTCTAAAACACAGTAGTAAATATTTAAAGTATCGTTACTGATTTTAATGGATATCTCCGGAGTAGTGTTTCTTCAATTATATTCCAAAGAACACATGATTTGCAAGAGATACTGTGCCCCAAAAGAAAGATTCAATGATCATCTATGTTTGTGAAACATTACAAAACTGCACTATACATCTAGCACAAATGAACCCCATTTACATTTGCTTATCCCCATTTGACAATTCCTTCTTTTGTAGCAAACATTAATACTTGAGAAACAAGAGTTCCCAGGGATATAGTTTTAAGAACTTTCCAATAAAGGTAAGGGTTTTCTCCAGGTTGTACAAACTTGCTGGATTCTCATCTATCAATGGTATGGGGATCCCAGATGTCAACATAAAACACTCCAGCTCCAAATGAGTCACTAAGGAGATGGACTCTGAATGAAAAGAGCTAGGTTTCAGGGCAGCTGGGTTGTGCAGGCAGTTGAGGGACGCTTGGTTTTGTCTCAGGTGTGATCTCAGGGTCGTGGGATCCAGCCCCACATTGGATTCGGGGCTCCCCTGGCACTGAGCACCAAGTCTGTTTAAGACACTCTCTCTCCCTCTCCCTCTCCACCTCCCCCACCCCCACAAGCCTGTGCATGTGTGTGCTGTCTCTCTAAAATGCATAAAGAAACCTTTTAAAAATTAAAAAGAAAAGTAAATAAATAAAAATAAAAGAAAGAAGCTTCAAATGAATTTTGACCACTTAATACTAAATAATCTTTGGTTAAGGTGGGCCCACAATGAGATGAGCACTCGGTGTTATTCTTTATGTCGGCAAATTGAACTCCAATAAAAAATTGTGGGTTTTTTTTGTTTAAAATAAAAAATAAGAACAATAAAATATTAAAAATAAATAACTAAATAAATAGTCCTTGGACTTTCTCCTATTATACCATGATAAAGTTTTTTCTTAACTGTTAGAAAGCTCAGTATGAGATTTTTCTCATTTTTACCCTTTTATTCAAATTCAGTTCCATACAACATACTATTAGTTTCAGAGGTAGAAGTCAGTGGTTCCTCAGTCTTATGTAACACCCAGGACTCATTCCATCATGTGCCCTCCTTAATGTCCATCACCCAGTTATCCCATCCTTCCACTCCACCCCTCCAGTGACCTTCAGTTTGGCTCCTATGATTAAGAGTCTCTTAGGCTTTGTCTCCCTCAGTCTCTCTGGTTTAAGTTTTTCTCTTCTTCCCCTTCTCCTCTGTCTTGTTTCTTAAGTTCCACATATGAATGAGATCATATGATAATTGTCTTTCTCTGACTGACTCAGGGTATTATGCTAAGTGAAATAAGTCAATGAGATTTTATTCTCTACTATACTCATTCTGAGAACCTAATGCACATCTACTTCTAAAAAAACCTGTTTGTATTCTAGTTTCTATTATCATTGCTATTTATGATTATTTTATAATTTAGACTAAGTGTAAATCAGAAATAAAAATGTCATGACTTACCAATAAAAATTCTAATACTAGATGAGCACTGGGTGTTTACATGTTGGGAAACTGAGATTAAGTAAAAACTATTATTCAAAAATTCTAATACTGCTTTATACGGATTATTTTTAGTATAATAAAAGCTACTATATAAATTGCGTATTTAGGGAATAATACCAAGGAGAAAGAGAATACTGTCTGAAATATGCATAATCTATCCAAGTAGAACCAGGATTAACTTCACATGGCTTGCAGATATTCCAAAAGGTACATGATTACTGTACATATATAGAAAAAATGTTTGTGAAAAAAAACGACTTTCAATTCTTAACTTAGAAAATTCATCCCGAGGCCCTGGGTGACTCAGAGGGTGAACATCATGATCCCAGGGTCCTGGGATCGAGCCCATATCAGGGTCCCCATAGAGAGCCTGCTTCCCCCTGTGCCTAGCTCTCTGCCTCTCTCTGTGTGTCTCTCATCAATTACTGAATAAAGTAATGAAAAAAATAAGCTGACAAAGAAACAGAAAATTCAATCCCAATCCTAAGAAATTAACATAAAATACAAAATATATATTACAAATTAAATATGGAGTGTCTTGAAAATCTTGAAATCTTTGTCAACATATACCATAAAACAGTAATTGTAAACTCAGTGCTTATGGAGGCAAAGCAGGTGACACGAGTCAGTGAAGAACCTAGGCGGGGACACGAGCAAACTGGAGACACATGCCTCCTATAAAGGGACAGCCTCTGCACAGCATACCAAACAGCAGCATGGGCTCAAGGTACCAGAAGTGATCTGTAAGAAAAGCTCAAAATCCAGAGTTCTACATGCGTGCCATAATTTTAAATGTTAGCTCAACTGACACTGGAAACTAAATACATCCGGGGGCCACATTTAGTCTATAGCCTACTTGTGTTTTTCTATTTGCTGTGACTGTTTCCAATGGCCGTGCGTAAAACAAACACTTGGACATCAAACCTTTCCTAAAGCATCAGGATCATGTTTTACCAACAAATTAGGCCCCACCTTCTAAGGAAAATTGCTGTGAAGACTCATTAACACCTACTGTCAGAATTTTCCAATGCTTGTTTCAACTACAATCTATTTGTATTTACTTCCCTCACATTGCTAACCGAACAGACAGGAGTTCAGAGGAATGCTGAAGCAAAGTTATTAAAACAATTACCATCTGTATTGTCACTAACTACATGCTGAATGTTTAACACAGTAGTGATTATGCACGATGCCAGGGCCCTATGAATTTGAAAGACATCCTAAGATAGTCTATCGCACAGCTTCAACTAAAAAAGAAGGTTCACGGATTTCTACTGCTGCAATTGGGAAAACCCTGCTTGTAATAATCAGAATGGTAGCAAAACACGTAAAATCTTTAAAGGGTCAGACTCTACTTATTAAAAGACTACTCATAAAGACTTCCCATCTGGGTGCCGGTGAATGACTGATAGTTGGAAGAAAAGGTAATTATTTTTCAAGCCAACGAGATGACCAATAATTTTCATCTGTAATTCTCAAAGAGATACAGACAGATGAAAGGCTAATGTTGGAGAGAGTGGAAGGAAGTAGCCAGTATCCAACTTCAGTTAAATCTCTTCCAGAGATTTAATATTTTTACATCTCTAAATTTGTATATGTATACCTACCCATTCAGTAGTTGTTAGCCAAGAGTTGTAACAGAATCTCAAAACCCTATTTCCAAATTTCTGCGTACACACGTTATTGGATTCACTCCATCGAAATCTTCACGGGACAGTTTAGGCTTGTAAATTCTTTTAAAGTTCCCTAGTTGACTGTGATTCACCAGCACAAGTCTAGCTGAGAACTAGTACAGTACACAACCATGCCAGTCTCCTCTTTCACCTATGTGGCCAATTCTCCCTATCACTTGAGGATTCAGCCAAAAACAGAAATGAGTCACTTATCAAACCTGCATTCAATTTCCATGGCTAGAGGTAGAACAAGGACTAGTAAACTCAAAATGCAACTTGATTCCATCATTTACACACTCCTTACATCCTTCCCATCAAGACATTCTAGATTTGCAAGCAGAGTTTAGACTCGTATCTAAGTGGCTATAGCTGCAAAATACTATACTGTGTTCTTTCCTCTGCTTGTCCACTTTTTGTTTTTTTTTTTTAAGATTTCTATTGATTTATTCATGAGAGATGAAAGAGAGAGAGAGAGAGAGAGAGAGAGAGAGAGAGAGAGACAGGCAGAGACACAGGCAGAGGGAGAAGCAGGCTCCTCCATTCAAGGAGTGCCATGTGGGACTCGATTCGGAGACCACGGGATCATGCCCTGAGCCGAAGGCATATGCTCAATCACTGAGCCACACAGGCGTCCCTTTTCGTGCCCATTCAACCACCTGTTTACTGCCAATCTGATGTCCTTAGAGTCCTCCTAGAATTGATCTCTATATAAGTTTACAACACACTCACTGGTTCGTAAAGTAAGAATTATTATCCCTGAAAATTGAAGACTCCTTACCTAAACATAAACACTAAGAAAAACAAACACAATCCCAAAACCTTGTCTTGATATTTCCCCTCACTTGCCAAATTTCTAAATCGCTCTGCATGTTCCTGACTGCTTTCTCCTTTGCCCCTCTTTTGTCCCTCTTAAGTCAAGGCTGATAAAAGACAAACTCTGACCGTGTTAATCAATCACTTTTTGATCAAATAGGAACTTCTCAACAGCAGCAAGATTTGATATTGTAAAATACACTTGTTTTGTGTTTTAAGACAAAGCCTATTTCCAAGGCAAATTTTGCTTTCCTCTGTTGTTTGACACTAAATAAGAAAACAAACTGGGTGAGAAAACATTTTTGAAAATAAAGTTTCAGAACACATTCTGTGTTCTCATAAATATTTGCCATAAATACATAAAAGAAACTTGCCTTCTCTAATGCTTCTTTAGAGGTATCATTATTTAGGGGCAACTGAGTGGCTCAGTCCGTTGAGCATCTGACTCTTGGTCTTAACTCAGGTGATGATCAGAGTTATAAGATCCAGCGCTGCGACAGACTCAGCGCAAAGTCTACTTCAGATTCTTACTCTCTTTCTTTTCCCTCTGCCCCCACAACACCCCCTGCTTGTACATGCTCACTCCCCCGCAAAAAATAAAATCTCACGGCTGAGTAATATTCCATTGTGGACATATACCACAGATTACTCAACAATTAGAAACAAAAAATACCCACCATCTGCTTCAACATGGATGCAACTGGAGGGTATTATGCTGAGTGAAGTAAGGCAATCGGAGAAGGACAAACATTACATGGTCTCATTCATACGGGGAATAGAAAAGAGTGAAAGGGAATAAAGGGGAAAGCAGAGAAAACGAGTGGGAAATATCAGTGAGGGGGACAGAACATGAGAGACTCCTAACTCTGGGAACCAAACAAGGGATGGTGGAAAGGGAGGTGGGTGGGGGGTTGGGGTGACTGGGTGACGGGCACCAAGGGGGGGGGCACTTGACGGGATGAGCACTGGGTCCTGTGCTCTTTCTTGGCAAACTGAACTCCAACTAAAAAATTTAAAAAGAAAAAACTAAAAGATAAAATAAGTACATAAACCCCAGAGTGTGAGGTGAAAAAATAAATAAATAAAAAAGCTTAATTAAAAAAAGGAAGGCAGGAAGGAAGAAGTATTATGGTAAGCCTGGGGGGCTCAGTGGGTCAAGCATCTCTCTCTGGTTATGGTCACGATCCCACTCCTGACATCAAGCCCCGTGCATCAGGCTACCTGGCTCAGTGGGAAGGCCTCTTCTTCCCCTACCTCTGCCTTTCCTCCCTACTCATGTTTGCTCTCTCTCATATAAATACAATCTTCAAAAATAAAAAGTGTTGTTATTTAAAGCAAAAGCTTAGACAGTTATTTCAAAATATTTTCATCCAGGAAATGTTTGAGCTTCCAAATATGAAAAATCGACCCTATCTATGACACACAACAGTGTTTCTGCAAGGGCAGCGACTGAAGGTAATGCACGTCAAAGAAAGCACAGGGAGACTGGCAAGTGTGGTCATCACCAGCTCCCCATGCACACCTACCACCCCACTGAGGAACTACATAGGCTGAGCAGGAGCTACTCTCCGGAATGGGAGGCCTCACCGTGGTACATGGCTGGCAGAGTGGCTACCAGCACAAGCAGATACCACCTGTAGGATGTCA
Organism: Canis lupus familiaris; assembly: GCF_011100685.1. Lineage (NCBI taxonomy): Eukaryota > Metazoa > Chordata > Mammalia > Carnivora > Canidae > Canis > Canis lupus. The sequence goes on along the minus strand of NW_023330696.1, from coordinate 42,570 downwards.
TGACCTGATCCCCCTGCTCTCATCTTCTGAACCTTAGGGCCTAGAGTGCCCAAGGCCTATTACAACCTGCTGCTTTCTCCTCCCATTTACATTCACCCAAGCTACTCCTCTGGGTCACGGTCTCCTACTCATCCCCAGAAGCATCCATTTCCTAAGCCCCTGCACAGCTTTCGGCCTCCATCAACACCACACTCCCCTCTAGGCCTTCAATCCTTTGTGGGCTCTGAGGGCACCATCTACTCCCAGGCACAAAGGGGAAGATTTTCTTTCTGGGGTGGAAGGGTAGCTAGCAGACAGAATGTTTCCTTACTATATGCATTACTTTTCTCTTTCCCTCCCTCTGCCTTGGTTTTGGAGTTGTTTCCATGATGACAGGACCTGCTGTATAAAATTCAGTGTCGATGTCTTCATATATATATGTGCTATAGTACAAATATATCTACATATACATGTTGAAAAACCTTTTGCAGCTACATTTATTTATTTATTTACTGATTGATTTACTGATTTACTGATTTATTTATTTATTTATTTATTTATTTTTTATTTATTTATAATGTGAAATACGTTGTAAAAAAAACTTGACCTGTACCTTGTTTTTGGCCTCTATATCTCCTTTATTCAAAAGCAGCTTGCGTGCTATTGAGATATTTCCCTCATAGGCCGCATAATGGAGAGCGGTGTTGTCCTTGAAATCCTTAGTATTTACATCAGCACCTTTTCTGAGAAGAATATCTACACATGCCTCTTCTTGGCATTGTACAGCCTGTCAGCATTATAACGAGAAACAGAATGTAAATTCTGGGAACTGAAAGGAAACATGCCACAAGTTTCACCAATGAGTTATGTTTAATTGCAACAAATGTTCATTCCAAGGACTTCAATCCAATCCACCTCAGGCAGACATAGGTGTGACCACCCACCTTCACGAGAGCTGTCCTGTTTTCTCCATCACGGAGGTTTAGCTGGCATTGAGAAAGTACCAGGATCTTCACCATATCTACACTCCCAATGGCACACGCCAAGTGGAGAGCCGTCCTGTGAGCATGAAAGGACTTGTCAGGAAATTACAGTGTACCTTTCCAAAACATTCAAATTAATTCACAGAATTGTAAATGTTAAATACTGTATTATTCTCATGACTCCAAAACAAAGATTTAGTTTTCTTTGGAAGAAAGTACAATATTTATTAGTGATTCTTCACCGCTCTATTAAAAGAGCAGCCTATCTGTTTAGGAAGAGCATGACCTCAGGAGGCAGCTCAACCTGGGTTTGATTCCCACTTTAACTCTGTCGCTTCACAGTGACCATTTAGCCTTATCGCAATTTCCTCATCCACAAAATGGGCATAAAAATAGTTGTCTCAGGTCGCCTGTCTGGCTCACTCTGAAGAGCATGTCACTCGATCTCGGGAGCCAGGGGTTCGAGACCCCTGTTGGTTATAGAGGTTACAAAACAATAGTAATAATAAATAAAATAAAAGGTACTTATCTCACAAGACCTCTTGTCGTGATCCTTAAATGAGGATCCATGCAAAGTTTTAGAATACTAGTTCCTAGCACAAATATTATTATAGCTATTACTACAACTTACAAAGACCCACTACAATTAGGGAAAACAATCCAATTATGCCCACTTTGCAGCTACGTTTAAGGATGAGCAAGAATACTCTATTTCAATGATTCCAAGATGCTCATTTTGTCACCTTTTAATATCTCTGACATCGGAATCCAATTTCTAATTCAAAATGTCTTAAAACTATAACTGGCATGATTTCTAAAAATTTCTTCTTGGTACATAAATAGTGGGGCATCATACAATCTACGGTGTGTCTTAAGTGAAATAATAGTGACATATACAACAGGTCTGTTGCACTTCTAGTCCTATGCTTGGAATTACATTGTTCAAGAGCTAAAATAATTTTCAGTAGTTGAAAGCATTATGAGAAGAGAGGACTAAAAGAACAAAAGAATGTTTTTAAAGCAACCCTTACTTTAAGTTTCAAGGGATTTTAAGTCAAAAGAAACTCAGGATTCAAATAAACGGGGAGAGTTCTTTTATTTTTGGGGGGGGTGGTGGGGAAGCTCATTTTACTAAGCATTTTAATTAATAGAAAATGTTTAGATTCATAGAAATCAAGTATTTTCAATTACCAATATTAGTATTTAGTATTATTGCAATGTCAAAAGGGCAGGTAAAGGTAATCTTTTACAATTTCTGATTCAGAAATGTTTTCCTTTGACAGGAAGTTCCAAGGAAAAGCTTCACGTGAGATTAAGTCCTAATACTTCCATTTAAAATTTCTCACCTAGGGGCACCCGGGTGGCTCAGTTGACTGAGTGTCCAACTTTTGGTTTTAGCTCAGGATGATCTCACGGTCATGAAGACAGACGCCCACATTAGGCTCCATGCTCAGGGTGGATTTTGCTTGAGATCCACGCTTTCCTTCTATTCCTCCCCTCCCATGACCTTCTCTTTTTCTTTTTACAATAAATACATCTTTTATCATTTACAAAATAAAATAAAATCTCTCATCTTAGGAGTGCCTGGCTTGCTCAGTCTGTAGAGCATGTGTCCTTAAATGTCCAGCCCCATGATGGGTAGAGAGATTACTTAAAAATGAAAGCCTTAAAACCTAAATACATAAAATTTCTCATCTTGCTCATACTGGGCAACATGGAGTCTTCTTTTTTAAGATTTTATTTATTCATGAGAGACACAGACAGAAAGCACAGACATAGGGAGAAGCAGGTGCCTCACGGGGAGACCAATGTGGGACTCGATCCCAGAACTCTGGGATCACTCTCTGAGCCAAAGACAGATGCTCAACCACTGAGTCACCCAGGAGTCCCTGAACTCTTGTTAAAATTGAAAAGATCCTGAGTAGACTATGTCTGCTACATAACTTGTGTTCAGGTTTGTCTGAGAAATAAATGGACTGAAAGAATACATAAATTTATTTGGAGAATATAAATAATAGTGAAAGGGAATAGAAGGGAAGGGGAAAAAATGGGTAGGAAATATCAGAAAGGGAGACAGAACATGAAGACTCCTACCGCTGGGAAACAAACTAGGGGTGGTGGAAGGGGAGGAGGGTGGGGGTGAATGGGTGACGGGCACTGAGGGGGGCACTTGACGGGATGAGCACTGGGTGTTATTCTGTATGTTGGCAAATTGAACACCAATAAAAAATAAATTTATTATTAAAAAATTCATTTGGAGAGCTCTGTAGTTTTTAAAGATTTATCTATTTCTTGGAAAAAGAGAGAATGCAGGAGTGCGGTGAAGGGCAGAGGGGCAGAGAGATAGGGAGACAATCTCAAGCAGCCTCCCCATTGAACATGGAGCCCAACAGGGTGCTCAACCCCACAATCCTAACATCATGACCAGAGCCAAAATCAAGAGTCTGATGCTCAACAAACAGCCACCAAGGCACCAAGAAAGTTCAATATTTTTAAAGAAAACTTTTGTGAAGTAAACTAATATTTTTGAAATAGCAATAAAATGTGTATTTGCTATTTTTTAATTTTTTTTCAGAAGAGGGATACAACAAAAATTCTATAAGGTTTTGCAATACCATTTGTATTTTTTATTTTTTATTTTTATAAGGATTTAACCAAAATAAAATCATTAACCGTTCACTTATTAGATGTTATAAAGCTGCACATAATAAAAACATATGTATAGGTCATCCCCCGTGGCGCAGCGGTTGAGCACCGCCTGCAGCCTGGGGTGTGATCCTGGAGACCCAGGATCGAGTCCCACGTCGGGTTCCCTGTAATGGAGCCTGCTTCTCCCTCTGCCTGTGTCTCTGCCTCTCTCTCTGTGTGTGTCTCTCGTGAATAAATAAATAAAATCCTTAAAAAAATAAATAAAAATAAATAAAACCGTATGTATATATTTAATGTATGCGTAATACAACCTACAATACAGATAAAAATATTCCCCTTAGTTCTGAAGAGGCTAAAGGTTGTTAGAAAATACCAATCCTCTCCCATCAATTTTTTTTGAATAGGAAGAGGGGCGCTTAGGTGACTCAATCAGTTAGGCATCTGCCTTTGGCTCAAGTGTAGGGGTCCTGGGATCGAGCCCTACATCATCAGGCTCCCTGCTCCATGGGTTTCTGCTTGTTGTCCCCCTGCCCCTCCCTGCTGCTTGTTTGCCTGGTCTCTCTCTCAAATGAATCGATAAAATCTCTTTAAAGTAAATAAGTAGAAACTATTTTTTGTCTACACAAGATTCATATTCTTGTTCTCCTGGATTAGTTCATTGATAATAAACCTTTCTTAGAATTTTTATGTATCTTTCCTATAGAAATCACAGATTTTAAGAAAATGAAAAATCCACTTAGAATCCAAATGTTTGAAGATAACTAATTTTATATTTGCACATCTTTTTGGCTAACTCAAAACCATTGTCTGCTTATATGTATGTATCATCAAAACAATTTTTCACTCATTTAATGATCCAAAGTACAGCTTTGCATGTTAATGTGTATCAATTATCTCTGCCACATTCAGTGGTCACATAGTAGTCCAGCCTCTGGATACACTGCCATTTACGAATACAGGCCATTAAGTGACTCCTTAATACACTGCTATTGTAAATAGTGCTGAGAATAGCATATTGTATATTATTTATTTCTAATTATTTCCTAAAGATATTTTACATCAATAAGCTTCATGGCTCAAGGAAATACTTATTTTTCAATGTGGTACATAACCACCAAACTATCTGAAAAGTCCAAAACAACTTAAATTTTAAGTAGTATAAGTAACATCATTCCTTATCTTCACAAAGCTTGAGATGGAAAATGGGATTTTATGCCTCTTTTTAAAATATTTTATTTATTTGAAATTAAGAACACCAGCAGAGGGGAGGGGGAAAGAGAAAAGCAGACTCTCCACTGAGCAGGGAGCCTCACCAGGGGCTAAGCTCCAGGACCCAGAGATCATGACCCTGAGAGGAGGTCAGAAGAGGCCAACTGACTCAGCCATCCAGGGGCCCCTATCTCATTCCTGTAATAACTTCCCTGTAAAACGAAGATGTTCTTTTTCTCCAAAACATATGTTGTAAATATTTTGCAAGTACATTCTCTTTTATTTTGCTAATATTACTTTCTGATTCAGAGGCGTTTTTTTTTGTGTCTGTGGCTGAATCAAACTCCAGAATTTTTGCTTTTAATGTCACGAGCCCCTCTACTGCTCGCCCCGACTCCTCCCGCCCACCTCAAAAGCCCTGTTACCTGTTCTTCCTGTCCCTTTTATTTAAGTCATGTAAACCAAAAACCAGCAACTGCTGTATCTCCTGCATTTTTTCTGTATCGCCCTCAATCACAGCTCTGTGGATTCCCCGGAGATCTTGATATCTGATGTGGTATCCGGGACCGGGGCTGTGGAAGCTGTCAACAGTCATAGTCATAGGCGGCGACCTGACCCTCAGAGGCCTGAGGTTGAAGCCGAAGCGCAGCAGGCCCCACCCATTCCGCGCTGTAGATCTCTTTTCCATAATGAAGCCGACAGGCTTCAGTGACACAGGTTTCACCGCCTCTAGTGCGATACACTCCCGCGCCAGCAATAAGGCAAGTGGGCCTCGCCTCAATGTCTCAGGGACTAAGCCCAACGACTTAGAATCTTCCTACGCAGAACCAGTGTAACCTAGCAACGCTGCTAAATGTGAATGCGCCTGCGCACCTCAGAAGCTGGCATCCCTGCGCATGCGCACAGAGGGCAGTGGCCAAGGGTGCCCAAAGCATATATGCGAGGAGGCCCAAGCCTCTCAAATCTCTGAGATCCCCTGTGAGCTGGCTGGCTTCCCTTTAGAAGTTGGTGGGATGACTGAGAATTTGGGGACATTTGCAAAATCCTCTGGGGTGTGGAAATGTAGTCTTCTGGGCCTGTGAGTGGCTCAGTGGTTGAGCATCTGCCTTTGGCTTCGGTCATGATCCGGGGTTCCTGGGATCAAGTCTTGCATCGCACACCCCACAGGGAGCCTGCTTCTCCCTCTGCCTATGTCTTGCCTCTCTCTCTCTCTCTCTCTCTCTCTCTCTGTGACTATCATAAATAATAAAAATTTTTAAAATTTAAAATAAAAAAAATAACATCACTCATTGAGCCCTGCACCACGCAGGGGGCTGATCAGCTCCCCCAAGTGCCCACACCTGAAAGTCAGCACAAAGGCCCCTCCACCAGAAGAATTGATATCAATCAATTAATAACCAAATTAATAACCAAATTTAAGACATACTTAGATAATAATACACTTATACTTGGTGACTTCAATCTAGCGCTTTCTACATTTGATAGGTCTTCTAAACACAACACTTCCAAAGAAAGGAGAGCATTAAATGATACACTGGACCAGATGGATTTCACAGATATCTACAGAACTTTACATCCAAACTCAACTGAAAACACATTCTTCTCAAGTGCACATGGAACTTTCTCCAGAATAGACCACATACTGGGTCACAAAACAGGTCTGAACCGATACCAAAAGATTGGGATCGTCCCCTGCGTATTCTCAGACCATAATGCCTTAAAATTAGAACTAAATCACAACAAGAAATTTGGAAGGACGTCAAACACGTGCAGGTTAAGAACCATCTTGCTAAAAGATGAAAGGGGAAACCAGGAAATTAAGGAAGAATTAAAAAGATTCATGGAAACTAATGAGAATGAACATACAACAGTTCAAAATCTTTGGGATGCAGCAAAACCAGTCCTGAGGGGGAAATACATCGCAATACAAGCAGCCATTCAAAAACTGGAAAGAACTCAAATACAAAAGCTAACCTTACACCTAAAGGAGCTAGAGAAAAAACAGAAAATAGATCCTACACCCAGGAGAAGAAGAGAGTTACTAAAGATTCGGGCAGAACTCAATGAAATCGAGACCAGAAGAACTGTGGAACAGATCAACAAAACCAGGAGTTGGTCCTTTGAAAGAATTAATAAGATAAACCATTAGCCAGCCTTATTAAAAAGAAGAGAAAGAAGACTAAAATTAAAATCATGAATGAGAAAGGAGAGATCACTACCAACAGCAAGGAAATACAAAGGATTGTAAAAACATATTATGAAAAAAAAACATATTATGAATAGCTATACGCCAAATGGACACATTTCTAGAAAGCCACAAACTACCAAAACTAGAACAGTAAGAGATAGAAAACCTGAACAGGCCAATAACAAGGAAGGAAATTGAAGCGGTCATCAAAACCCTCCCAAGACACAAAAATCCAGGGACATGTGGCTTTCCCTGGGGAATTCTATCAAAAGTTTAAAAGAAGAAATCAGGGGATCCCTGGGTGGCGCAGCGGTTTGGCGCCTGCCTTTGGCCCAGGGCGCGGTCCTGGAGACCCGGGATCGAATCCCACGTCGGGCTCCCGGTGCATGGAGCCTGCTTCTCCCTCTGCCTGTGTCTCTGCCTCTCTCTCTCTCTCTCACTGTGTGCCTATCATAAATAAATAAAAGTTTAAAAAAAAATTTTTTAAAGAAGAAATCATACTTATTCTACTAAAGCTGTTTGGAAAGATAGAAAGAGAAGGAGTACTTCCAAATTCATTCTATGAGGCATCACCTTAATTCCAAAACCAGACAAAGACCCCACCAAAAAGGAGAATTATAGACCAATATCCCTGATGAACATGGATGCAAAAATTCTCAACAAGATACTAGCCAATAGGATACAACAATACATTAAGAAAATTATTCACCATGACCAAGTAGGATTTATTCCCTGGACACAAGGCTGGTTCAACACTCGTAAAACAATCAATGTGATTCATCATATCAGCAAGAGAAAAACCAAAACCATATGATCCTCTCAATAGATGCAGAGAAAGCATTTGATAAAATACAGCATCCATTCCTGATCAAAACTCTTCAGAGTGAAGGGATAGCGGGAACCTATCCAGAAAAGACCATATACTGGGTCACAAATCAGGTCTGAACCGATACGGAAAGATTGGGATCGTCCCTGGCATATTCTCAGACCATAATGCCTTAAAATTAGAACTAAATCACAACAAGAAGTTTGGAATGCACTTTGCAATATAATTCAAATTAGAAACCAAAGATGCATATCAATTTCGTTAACTAGTGACACTCAAATTTTTGTCTTCTGTAGAATTTGTAACATACCAATTTAAATGAAATTTATAACTAAAATTTATTCTTTTCCCTCATTTTTTAAAATAAATTTATTTTTTATTGGTGTTCAATTTGCCAACATACAGAATAACACCCAGTGCCCATCCCGTCAAGTGCCCCCTCAGTGCCCATCACCCATTCACCCCCCCCCACCTCCCCTTCCACCACCCATAGTTCGTTTCCCAGAGTTTGGATTCTTTATGTTCTGTCTCCCTTTCTGATATTTCCCACACATTTCTTCTCCCTTCCCTTCTATCCCCTTTCACTATTATTTATATTCCGCAAATGAATAAGAACATATAATGTCTGTCCTTCTCCGATTGACTTATTTCACTCAGCATAATACCCTTCAGTTCCACCCACGTTGAAGCAAATGGTGGGTATGTGTCATTTCTTTTTTTTTATAATAAATTTTTTATTGGTGTTCAATTTCCGAACATACAGAATAACACCCAGTGCTCATCCCGTCAAGTGCCCCCCTCAGTACCTATCACCAATTCACCCCCCCGCCCACCTCCCCTTCCACCACCCCTAGTTCGTTTCCCAGAGTTAGCAGTCTTTATGTTCTGTCTCCCTTTCTGATACGTCCCACACATTTCTTCTCCCTTCCTTTATATTCCCTTTCACTATTATTTATATTCCCCAAATGAATGAGAACATATAATGTTTGTTCTTCTCCGACTGACTTACTTCACTCCGCATAATACCCTCCAGTTCCATCCACTTGAAGCAAACGGTGGGTATTTGTCATTTCTAATGGCTGAGTAATATTCCATTGTATACATAGACCACATCTTCTTTATCCATTCATCTTTCGATGGACACTGAGGCTCCTTCCAGAGCTTGGCTATTGTGGACATTGCTGCTAGAAACATTGGGGTGCAGGTGTCCCGGCATTTCATCGCATCTGTATCCTTGGGGTAAATCCCCAACAGTGCAATTGCTGGGTCGTAGGGCAGGTCTATTTTTAACTCTTTGAGGAACCTCCACACAGTTTTCCAGTGTGGCTGCACCAGTTCACATTACCACCAACAGTGTAAGAGGGTTCCCTTTTCTCCACATCCTCTCCAACATTTGTGGTTTCCTGCCTTGTTAATTTTCCCCATTCTCACTGGTGTGAGGTGGTATCTCATTGTGGTTTTGATTTGTATTTCCCTGATGACAAGTGATGCAGAGTATTTTCTCATGTGCGTGTTGGCCATGTCTATGTCTTCCTCTGTGAGATTTCTGTTCATGTCTTTTGCCCATTTCATGATTGGATTGTTTGTTTCTTTGCTGTTGAGTTGAATAAGTTCTTTATAGATCTTGGAAACTAGCCCTTTATCTGATATGTCATTTGCAAATATCTTCTCCCATTCTGTAGGTTGTCTTTGAGTTTTGTTGACTGTATCCTTTGCTGTGCAAAAGCTTCTTATCTTGATGAAGTCCCAATAGTTCATTTTTGCTTTTGTTTCTTTTGCCTTCGTGGATGTATCTTGCAAGAAGTTACTGTGGCTGAGTTCAAAAAGGGTGTTACCTGTGTTCTCCTCTAGGATTTTGATGGACTCTTGTCTCACATTTAGATCTTTCATCCATTTTGAGTTTATCTTTGTGTATGGTGCAAGAGAGTGGTCTAGTTTCATTCTTCTGCATGTGGATGTCCAATTTTCCAGCACCATTTACTGAAGAGACTGTCTTTCTTCCAATGGATAGTCTTTCCTCCTTTGTCGAATATTACTTGACCATAAAGTTGAGGGTCCACTTCTGGATTCTCTACTCTGTTCCATTGATCTATGTGTCTGTTTTTGTGCCAGTACCACACTGTCTTGATGACCACAGCTTTGTAGTACAACCTGAAATCTGGCATTGTGATGCCCCCAGCTATGGTTTTCTTTTTTAAAATTCCCCTGGCTATTAGAGGTCTTTTCTGATTCCACACAAATCTTAAAATAATTTACTCTAACTCTCTGAAGAAAGTCCATGGTATTTTCATAGGGATTGCATTAAACATGTAAATTGCCCTGGGTAACATTGACATCTTCACAATATTAATTCTGCCAATCCATGAGCATGGAATATTTCTCCATCTCTTTGTGTCTTCCTCAATTTCATTAAGAAGTGTTCTATAGTTTTTAGCCCACAGCAAATATAATTCTCAATGGGGAAGCACTGGGAGGCTTTCCCCTAAGATCAGAAACAAGACAGGGATGTCCACTCTCACCACTGCTATTCAACATAATACTGGAAGTCCTAGCCTCAGCAATCAGACAACAAAAAGACATTAAAGGCATTAAAATTGGTAAAATTTATTCTTAAGGCTGACCGTGAAGACCATTTAATTTATTAGCATTTGGCTGAACTAAACACAGAAAGGACAAGGAGAAAAAAAGAGTTGTGGCTGCAATACTACAAAAGAAAAGAAATCCTGCAATCTGCAAAGGAAACAAGTTACAATTAAAATGCTAATTGCAAAAAAAGTGAAATGCTAATTGCATATGTAATACACTGTTTGATACATGATAGGTCACTTCTTTTGGCTAAAAAGGATATAAATCAGACGATATGGCGGGGGTGTGTGTGAGTTACATGTTATACTTTGATACTGAAAACCCTTGCTTGTTAAGTCAAAATAAGCTCATGAAATTCATTAAGAAAACAAAGGAATCTGAAAGTAACATAGAGATACTGGCCCTCTGTCTTATCAGTGCTGAGAGAGAACACGAAACGGACAAGGTCTGACCCAAGATGGCACACTATCCTGCTATTATATTACTCCAGAATAATCACATCAAAAAGTGAGATCTGGGGATCCCTGGGTGGCTCAAGGATTTGGCGCCTGCCTTTGGCCCAGGGCGTGATCTTGGGAGTCCTGGGTGATATCAAGTCCCACATCTGGCTCCCTGCGTGGAGCCTGCTTCTCCCTCTGCCTGTGTTTCTGCCTCTCTCTCTGTATCTCTCTCTCATAAATAAATAAATAATAAATAAATAAATAAATAAATAAATAAATAAATAAATAAATAAATAAATAAAATCTTTAAAAAAACCATTAAAAACCAGTGAGATCTTTTAGTTCATGCCAGCCTTTCTCAGGCCTCACCCCAGCAGTTAGAAGGGGAGTACGTGTCTATCAAGAAAGACCTAATAAAAGATACATAGTTTTTTACAAGAACATAAACCTTAACTTTTTACAGTGCAACTCCCAGACCAAGAGCAGCCACTTAAAAAGAACTACATGGAAAGTTAATTACATCTGCTTTACCCTCTACATCACTAAGCTATACTGTCAGAAAAACAGATTTAAAATATAACATGGTGAAGGCACTCATCAGAATTAAATAGGGGAACAATGGTCATAAACAACTCGCAAATGTTAGTGGCACGTGACACTGGAGATTGATTACCTCACTCCTACTCTGTGGACACATGTCCTCTGGGAACTCTGCTCCCCATTTCCACACTCCTGGGCCCCCGTGCGAGAGCTTCTACCATTTGGAACAGCACCTGTGACCAACGGGGAGTGCACGGGTGGAGAAATGTAGCAGACAGTGCGCTGGCCCTCAAAGACTTCTGCCTTGCAGTGACACACTTTACTTCTTTTCACATTTCATTGACTAAAAAGTCACATGACCATAAGTAACATAACCTTATATGTGTCTGTGAACAGCAAATATCAGACAGTATACAGCAGGATGGATAGATGCTTACAACAATATACAAAATTCTTTTTCATTCCAAGTGAATCGTCTGAAAGAAATTTTAGGTCATACACACAAAAGCCTATGATTTCACTTCTGGCATGCAAGGTAGGTACCACTATTATCATCATTCACATATAAGGAACAGAGGTGCCACGAGGTCAGACAATGAGGTATTATCATCACACTGTTGGCATGATATTCTTGGCACAGCCAGAATCCAAGTCCAAGCAATGTAGCTCCACAGCCCCGGCCCTGAACTACCACCACAGATGTGTGTGCACCAGAATGGAGAGCCCGGGGATCTGCACACACGGAATACTCCTTACTACACCCAATTGACCATATAGCTAAGGCACTCCAAGAGAGGTGACTAGACAAACATAATGACAATGAAATGACCTCAAGGATGAAAGACAAAGGAACAAAAGAAAAAAGAAAAGAGGCAGCGAAAGGTCCACACTTGACCTGGATGAATAATGAAAGGTGTCCTGGAGGTTGCAGGATCCCTCCCTCTAGAAATTACCTTTAGTGCCTTGAGCCTCACACCAGACTCTCACTCATTCAATGAGTGGTAGCTGAGTGCCTAAGGGACCAAACTAAACTTCAAGGAGTACTACTCAGTCCCTCCTCCACCGAAATCAAATGGAGCTGGTGACAAAAGTTCACTTGTAATTCTATGCTAGATTCTGGGACACATATTCCTGTGATACTGTGAATATGGTGGTGATGTCTCCAAGTCAGCCCATAAAAGCAGGTTTCAATCCATCCTATGAGGGGTGTCTGGGGGGCTCAGGCAGTTAAGCATCTGCCTTCAGCTCAGGTCATGATCTCAGAGCCTCAGGGAGGAGCCCCACCGCTGAGGTGCTCAGCGGGCAGTCGGTCACCTTCTTTCTCTCCCTCTGCCACTTCTTACCTGCTCATTCATTCTCTCTCTCTCTCTCTCTCTCTCTCTCTCGTAAATGAATAAACTGTTTTAAGAAAAAAAATCTACCCTGTGAGATTCTACCTCAACCTTGACTTTTCTTCCAACAGAACTTGTGTTTCTATAGCCCTTTTCACACAACTCAGAGAAGCGTGGACCTAGCCTCTGTACAATCGCCACATCCCGTTCCATCTCGGCCCTGAGGAACAGGCCACTCCCTTTTACCATCTGGGTCCACAATGAATTGTGGTCAATGTACTCTGAGAACCAATGCAGAATGTCAGGCCCACGCTCATGACCAAACACCTTCCCGGCAACAGGACATGAACTACCACCTACCCTGGCAATAAAACAAGGGTTCTGAAAACCACACAGTCCAGAGACTGAGGAGATAACGGGAGATGAAGTGGGGTACTGCTAACGCCAACACAAGGCTCGGCAAGCCAGTCACCTCCGGTCACGTACAATCACCTGTAGGATGATTTGGCAAAGCTGAATACAGTGGGAGACACATGTTCATGCCCCAACAAATCCACTGTTAGGTAGAATAGCTCAGGAGCTTGTAACTTCCCTACTAGAATTCCTGGTCTCTGGAGATGGAGAAAAACAGGAATCACCTCCACAAGGGAAGTGAGAACTGCCTTCCTGCCTCCACTCATTCCAGGCAATCAACTACCTGCTCTTATGTGATGCTCAGGAGGAAACATCCCACGTGCATTTTTGTAGAGCAAATAGACTCCTGTTATTAAATTAGGAATCGATCCAAAAGTAAGGTGACTGTTCTGCAACGAAGCATGGTTGAATAAACACTTAAATCTCACACTAACTTTCAGAAGGCAGCTGATGTGTTACGCTGAACACAGACTACCTCGGTAGGAGACAGCCCCATCAAGCAACCATTTCGGGACATCTGTAAGAAGAGAAACTGAGCATTTCCAATGACAACCTGGCTCCTAATCACTCAGCCCCAGTCCCACACAGATCTCTAAGAAGGGCTACATATGGCCTCTGTCTTGAGAGTGTGAATTACAAAGGCAACTGTTTACTCAGGGTCTCAGGAATTCCTATCTTTGGCAGACTTTACCTGTTTCTGTGCCAGAAAAAAATGTCAACTATAACGTAAGAAATAAGGTTGTCTGCTTCCTCCAACACAGCTGGCTGAACAATTATCTTGGACTGCCCAAGGAGCATTACCAGCTTCTGATGCCCAGGTCTCCACTCTGTCAGACCAGGTGGCCATGGATCATTTGCAACATCTGGCTATCTTTTCCCTTTCCTCCCACCAAGGCAAATAGGACTGCAGAGGCAAGTAACATAACCACCCCAACCGGGTTACTCTGAACCTAACACCACCTCTCCCCTTTCGAACAGTACAATTTGTTTCTAACAAGCCCTGTACCCCCCCAAGTATCTTATAAATTATTCTTTTGAATCTCACTTACTACTATGTAAATCTCACCTTCCCTCCCCCACTACTTTGCTTCTCGTTGCTTCTAGACTCAAATAAAAGAGGAAACCAAAGGCCTGCACAGAAAATAAGTTTATAAAACCACTGCTCAAAACATGATCTCTCTGTCTTTCTCTCTCTCTCTTTCTCTCTTTAATAGCTTGGCTGTATCAATTATCTTGGAAATAACTTTTTTCCAAGCAACACTCATGGTGCTAATTAGTAAGAAAATTGGAATTACTGAAGGATGAAGATCACACATAAACTTCAAATTGGTCTTTCATTTTCTAATGTTTCCTACTTGGAAATATAAATATAAATAAATTCTTGTTAATAGGTTACCTTCTGAGCATCTGTTCAAGACTTACTTGTAGACTCAGACAAAGAAGACTTCCACTTTTAAAATTCTACCTAAATCGCAAGTATTAAAATCTTCACAAATTCACATGAATATCGAGATTTAAAATAAACTAATTATCCATCATATCTTCCTCCCTCTGGTCAACTACCCTGTCCACAACTTTGTGTGTTTCATTAAAAACAACATTCCAGGCTATCTTTTCCAAAGGAGAAACTGAATATTTCCAATTACAAATATAATTTGGCAGGGAGTTGGTATTCAAAATACACAACGAATTCTTTACAAACCAGCAATAAAAATAAGAACCAAATGATAAAACTAGGTAAAGCGAGACTTTTGGTTTCAGCTCAGATCATTAGGGAGAATGAAAGTCACAGAGCAAACTGCCTCTCGGAAATCAGAAAAAAACAGAGGAATAGAGAGATTCATGGCCAAGATCAGCTTAGCAAAGCAGAAGCCGGTGGAGCCAGAAGCTTGTAGGAAAACAAAAATGGTAACTCTGATGAATTGATGGTGACTGGATGCGGAAGTCTGAGAGTCAAAAACCTCCTGAGCCCCAGTCCTAGGGGAGGAGGCCCCTGCACGTTCCTTGCACCAAATTCTCATAGTGAAGACTGGAGAAAAATCCCCTTGGGTTTGCAATAGAAGAATAGAGAAACAATCATTTTGAAATACGTTAAGTCAAGAGCTTTTTCCGTAACCGAGGCCTGCCCTCTGAGAAAAGCAGCTTTAAATAGAGCCCTATTGGACCTGGGGAAAGAGCTGTAAGGTGAACTCCAGCCCCTGCTAGCCTTCCTGACCCAACTAAGGAAGGAGGGGAAAAAAGGAGGCTAAGAAATGCTTATAGGAGTCAGCAGAGCCCAGGACTCAGGCCCACTAAATAACGGACACTTAACCATCAAGATCACAAGAACAACTCCCCACCAACGGGGTGCCAGTGAAACCACAGTGGTCATAGCTGAGAGATGCACATCAAAGACCTCAAGAGAGTTCCTTAAAGAGCCAGAGGAGGAGGCAGGGAACGGGAGAGACACGAAGGTTTCCGAAGCCTCTGACACTGACAGCTATAGCAAACATTCAACACAACCTAACCTCTAGCTGGCTTAACATAAAAGCTCACACTAAAAGCTGGATTATATCAGTTCCTATTACCCAATAACTATGTCCAATTTTCAACAAAAATAATTACAAGACATGATAAGAGAGAAACACAGTTTGAAGAGATAAAGCAATCATAAGAATCAGACTCAGATATGACACAGATTTATGGAAGCAGGAGAAATACGGAGATTAAAATAAGTCTGATGAATATGCTAATGCCTTAGCGGATTAATATGCTAATGTGAGATGGAAACTCAGAGAGAATTAAAGTGAAATGCGAGAAACCAAGAACAGTGTAACAGCAATGAAGGCTGCCTTTGGACGTGGCCAAGGGAAAAATCAGTAAGGTCGAAAATATGTTCATGGAAATTCCCAAAAGTGAAATGCAAAAAGAAACAAAATATCCAATAACTGTGGAACAATGCAAAAAGGATAGCAAACACATGATGGAAAACACCAGAAGGAGAACAAAGAGAGGAAGGAGAAGAAATATTCAAAGTAATAATAGCTGAAAATTCTCCAATATTAATGATAAAACACCAGACCACATACCCAGGAAGCTCAGAGAACACCAAACAGAATAAATGCCAAAAAGATCTACATCTTGCACTAATACTCAAACAGCAAAAACCAAAGATAAAGATACTGAAAAGAGCCAGAGGGGAGAAAAAAGCACCTTATCTACAGAGGACGAGGATAAGAAATACATCAGACACCTCATCAGAGATCATGCAAGCAAGAACAGAGAGGGTGCAGGTAAAAAAAGGTTAAAAAGAAAAACCCACCACCTAAGAATTCTGTAGCTGGTGAAATTGTACTTCAAAAGTGAAAAGAGGACCCCTGGGTGGCTCAGCAGTTGAGCGCCTGCCTTCAGCCCAGGGCGTGATCCTGGGAACCCGGGATCAAGTCCCATGTCCGGCTCCCTACATGGAGCCTGCTTCGCCATCTGCCTGTGTCTCTGCCTCTCTCTCTATCTCTCTCTGTCTCTCATGAATAAATAAATAAAATCTTAAAAAAATAAAAATAAAAAACAAAAAAGTGAAAAGAAATAAAAACAAAACACTCAAATAAACCCAAGGAATTTACTGCTCAGCAGACTTGTCTTGCAAAAAGTATTAAAACCAGCGTGCTGAGTTCTTAAGGAATATGACAAAGTGAAGTCAATTAAAGCAATGTTATAAAGGATGGGGAAAAAAGGAATTGAATATATTCTCCTATAAGGCAACTGCACTACCTGTGAAAAGGTGTAATGTTATTTCAGAGTGGACCTGGATTAGTTAGAAATGAATATAACAAACTGTAGGGCAAGCACAAAAAATTCTTTTAAAGAAGTATATGGGGATCCCTGGGTGGCGTAGCGGTTTGGCGCCTGCCTTTGGCCCAGGGCGCGATCCTGGAGACCCGGGATCGAATCCCACGTCGGGCTCCCGGTGCATGGAGCCTGCTTCTCCCTCTGCCTATGTCTCTGCCTCTCTCTCTCTGTGTGACTATCATAAATAAATAAAAATTTTAAAAAAATATTTAAAAAAAAAAAAAAGAAGTATATGGACAGGGTTGTCTGGGGGCTCGGTTGGTTCAAGCGTCTACCTTCAGCTCACGTCATGACCCCAAAGTCCTGCAATAGAGCCCTGCATTGGGCTCAGTGGGGAGTCTGATTATCCTTCTCTCCTGCAACTTCCTCCCCCTGCTCCTTCTCTCTCTCTCTCTCACTCTCTCTCTCTCTCTCAAAACTAAAATCTTTAAAAAGAAAAAGTATATGAATATGCTAAGAAAGAATGGAATCCCATAAAATGTTAAACTAAAAGCAGAGACGGAAGAGAAAGAGAGGGTGATAAAAATATAAAAAAGAACAACTGTAATGAGTGAAAATCAGTTGCAAACATGGTGAATATTAACCCAACTACAGCAACAATTACCTAAAATGTGGACGGTCTAAATATGCCAATTAAAACAAGAGACTGGAGGTGCCTGGATGGCTCAGTGATTGAACATCTGTCTTCCGCTCAGGTCGTTAATACTGGGGTCCTGGGATCCAGTCCCACATAAGGCCCCCTGCTCAGTGGGGAGCCTGGTTCCCCTCTGCCTAGGTCTCTGCCTCTCCTTCTATGTCTTTGGTGACTAAATAAATTAAATCAAGCAAGCAAGCAATCAAACCAGAGACTGCAAGAGCAGATAAAAAGATCCAACTATATGCCGTCTACAAGATACCTACTTTAAATAGAAGTACAGGGATCCCTGTGTGGCGCTGCGGTTTAGCGCCTGCCTTTGGCCCAGGGCGTGATCCTGGAGACCCGGGATCGAATCCCACGTCGGGCTCCCGGTGCATGGAGCCTGCTTCTCCCTCTGCCTGTGTCTCTGCCTCTCTCTCTCTGCATGTGTGTGACTATCATAAATAAATAAAAATTTACAAAAAAAAAAAAAAAACAGAAAAACAGATCTGTAGAACATAACAGAGCTCAGAATAAAACCCACACGAATACAATCAACTGGTCTTTGGCAGAGGAGCAAAGACGATTCAGTGAAGAAAGGCCAGTCTTTTCAAATACTGATGCTAGACAACTGGATATTCACATGCAGAAAATCTTTGAATCTAGGCATAGAACTTATCCCTGTTCACAAAAATGAACTCAAATTAGATCACAGAACTAAATATAAAGACAAATCTGCACAATTCCTGGGTGACTTTGAGCATGGCAAGGAGTTTTTCCATGCAACTCCAAAAGCCCAACGTATGAAAGAGAAATTGCAAGGTTGGACATTATTAAAATTAAGAACTTCTGTTCTGTGAAAGAAACCATTCAGAGAATGAAGAAACAAGCCACAGACTGGAAAAAAAATATTTGCAGAACACGTATCTAATAAACGACACGTATCCACAAAAGACAACTGTTAAAACTCAATGATAAGGGAAAAACACAACTCCCTTAAAAATAGGCAAAAAATGGAAAAGACACTTCTGTAAATCTAAGACTGTTCTAAAAAGAAGTCTACTATTTCAAAGGTATCTAATGAGAAAACTGTCCAAAGAATCCAAAAAGACGTTTCTGCAAAGATGATACAAAAATAGCCAATAAACACACAAAAAGATAATGAACTTCATCAGTCATCAAGGAAACGTAAACCACAGCAACAAGGAGGTATCATGTCCCACCTTCTTCTAGAAAGGTGAGAACAAAAAAGTCAAACAAAAGCAAGTGTTAGCTAAAACAAGTGTTGGTGGGGCACTTCAGCGGCTCAGTTGGTTACACAGCCGACTCTTGATTTTGACTCAAGTCATGATACCAGGGTCGTGTGAGATTGAGCCCCAAATCAGGGTCTGTGTTCACAAGGAGTCAGCTTGAGATTTCCTCTCTGCCCCTCTCCCTCACCACTGCCCACCTCCCTGCTCGCTCTCTTGCTCTCTCTCTCAAATAAATAAAATCTTTTTTTAAAAAATAGGGTTAAAAAAAATAATAATAAAAAATAAAAAAAAATAAAAAAAAAATAAAAAATAGGGTTGACAAGCATACAGAAATCAGAAGCCTCACACACTGCTGGTGAGAATACAAAACAGTGGAGCCACCTTGGGAAACTGCTGGTTCTTCTAAGTGTTAAACACAGACTTAGCACTTAACCCAGCAATTCCGCTCCTACATACATGGCCCCCAGAAATGAAAATATGTCCACATAAATACCTGTATGTGAAGGTTCCTTTTTTTTTTTTTTTCATTTTGTATTTTTTTTTTTCTCCAGGTGGGGTTTTTAACGGTCACTTTCCCACACTCTGGATAATTTCTGATCCCACCACAAGGAGCCCTTGAATTGGCTAATGTGAGAAACTGGGAATGAAGACCCCTTTTAACTGCCATCTTGCCGAGGGAGTCTCCTTTTTTTTGGAAAAAAAAATCAAAAGGTTATTGCGTGAGCCTGGATGAATCCCACTCTCAACCCTCCACGGTCCGACCCACCCCATCTCACCTCATACCCGTTTTTGGCAGGGAGAAGCAGGAGTACGTGGTCCCGAATTCTCCTCCTTCACCTTGTTAAACACTAGAGGGAAAGCCCGCCATGAATGGCAACGATTCACCTTCAAGCTGCCTCCCTTCATCCAACGTTAAAACCCTTTGCACATAAGGCAACGTGGAAGCTGATGTTTTTACTCACCTCGCTGTTTTAAAGCACCATTATGAAGTCAGGTTGTACAGTAATTAACAGTACCTTTTATATATATCTCATATCTGTCATTTATATATATATACAAACACACACACACACAAACTGGAAGAGGTAACAGCAGCTTATAGAAATGGATCTTCTTCAAGGTTTCCTGTGTGGTAAGCACCTGAAATACTGCATAAAAGGGTCTTGTGTGATGTGTCTCCCTGCTGCTCATTGGGCTCTGTTCTGCATGACCAGGAATGGTGCTGGCAAGAGAGCTCAGCGGCTGGAAGGAAAGTCTGCTGCTGAGCGTCACTATTTTCCACCCCCTGCTTGTGCTCCTATCTGATCAGGCTAGAGAAGACAACAAAACATACATAGTTAGAAAAAACTCCAATATATAGATTTCTGTAGAATTTCCTTTTTTTTCCCTCCTGTCCTTCCTCTGCAAGGTATTGTTGCTATGTCCTGTTACTGGTTTTTGCTGCAATAAACCCTCTTTGTTTCAATCACAGCAAGAAACAAAAATCCAAACAGAAACCCCTCTGAAAAGAGTAGAAAACAAAAGGTTTTACCTACAAAAAGGGGAGGGGGAGACAGGAGGGACCTTGGTTTTGTTTTTAAAAAGGACTGAAGATTAACATTGAAAAATCAGGAGATGATGTGCAACCCTTTGTGCAAGGCAAAGCCCTCTGGTACTTCCGCCTCTGGTTTTGTTTTAAATTTCCTTTTTCTCTTCTGCGTGCGGATACTTCTCTCCATCTTCATGTTGTCAGTGTTTTGCTGTGTTTTGTGTTTTCTTGTTTAACTTTGTGTCACTACCTCAGTCTGCCCTCATGTCCCTTACACACAAACAAAACATTCCTTCAGCAGAGCGAAGAGGTGGCGGATGACCGGCACGCTCCACGACTGGCCCAGCAGTCTCTGCGTCGCCAAGTGGCTCATGTTGGAGACATCAGTATAGTGGACAGGGAAGCCAAACACCCTTTCCATTTTAGTGCACCGTAAGATGTCCTCTTTCTCATTCATGAAGACGGGGACATGCTGGTCTTTGCCCTGCTTTATGGAGTTCGACCTAGTAGTAATGGTCCTCACTTTGCTGAACTTGGCTATCCAGCCGTGCTCCAGACACTCCTGCAGCTCCAGCTTATCATTCACAGTGGATGCCAATGGCCTCCTGTTCATACCAGGAAGGTTCCCCCAGAAGTAGTGGGCCCTGTGTGCAGCTGACACTTCTTTGGCATTAATCATCATAGGGTTGGACTCGAGAATTCGCGAGATGTCCCTCTTGTCACTAATGCCCATGGCCACCACATTCTCAAAGAGCCGGAAGAAGGGGCGGTCATCTCCCTCCTTGGGCCGCGCATCATGCAGCAGGTGGGAGAACTCAAAGAAGAGCCGGCCAGTGCCCTCGTAGAGTCCTTTATGGGCAGGATTGATGATGGAGAGACCATTGCAAGGACTGCCCCCAATCACCAGATCCAATGGGCCCCACTCCTGGATATGCTTCTGCGTGACGCTGCAGACGTCCCCAACATACATGATCTTCCCCACCGTGATGGAGTCCTTGCACACCTCGGAGGCGATGTAGCAGTCCACCTGAATCCCCAAATCCTTCAGCACCAGAAGCCCTGTAGCAATTCCATCAAATAGAGACAGCACCCGGATGGGCTTCCTCTTCTCAGCTGGGACAGGCAGGTAAACCTTCATAGGGTCAAATTCCTGGTCGTGGCTGTTGGTGAAGAACATCTGGAGCCATGAGGGCCAGTCGTCCCGCTGCCGCAGTAGCCCGTAAGTGCCCTTGTGCCCACACATGTAGCAGTTCCGGGGGTCCTCCTTGATGGCTGCCAGGTGGCCCCCAGCCCCAATAAGAGATCCACACCCTCCACACAAAAACACCTGCAGCAGTTATTGTTCCCACACATGAGCACCTTGCCCCCCACCCCCCACAGCAAATGGTGTGGTAGGACTGGTAGCTGTCATCATCATGGTGATACGTATGCACACTCCAGGAAGCAGTTCTTACAGTTTTGGCACATTTCTCCAACAAACAGAGGGTGTTCCAGGGTAACGTTGAGGCTCCCACAAGAGATGCAAATGTCCTCGATGTTCTGGCACTTCTGCCGCACTTTGTACACCAGCTGCTCTCTTGTGCGTTCATCAATGATCTTAGGCTTCTCAGTCGTACTCTTTCGGGGCTTTTTGGCTGGGGGGGGTGGTGCATAGGCAGCTGCCTCAGGTTCGACCCACATGTCTGTGTAAACTTCTTTGTAGGGGTTCTTCTCTTCTTTGGGTGGCTTCAGGCCCTTGGGGCCAGAAGGCTGGAACCCTCCGAGAGACCACTCGATCATCTGTTTGTTCTGCACCTCCACGGACTTGGCAGTGTCGCTCTCATCGCTGTCGTGGCACGCTGGGAACAACTTCCCCGCATGGCTACAGGCCACCTGCAGGACTTCATAGATGGCTTTGCGGTACATGGGCTGCTTGTTGTATGTGGCCTGGTGGAAAGCACTGCAGAAGGAGCTCAGCGGCATCAACTTCTCAACACACACCATCAAGAACTTGCCATCTCCAAACCACATGACCCAGCGGGTGCCTTCAGCTCCTCAGCTCCGGCCTGTCATCCACCAAGACACAATGCGGCCTGGCCACCAGGAGAAGCCCCGACGTTTCCCCCACACCAGCTCCCCAGTGCCAAAGCCCCGGCCGTCCTCGTAGGCCAGCTCATCGTTGGCTGCTTTGGTGGTGTTCTTGTCCCCAGCATCTGCCCCCACGGGCTCAGGTGTGGTGGCCACAGTGGGGGATGCAGGGTTGGTGGGCTGCTGCATTGCAGGAGGACTGGCCTCCTCCACCTTCTGAGACTAGCCAGACCCCTGGTTTTCTTCCACAGCATTCATTACTGCGATCACCTTGGCTTTTCTTCTCAGCCCATAAGGCCACGTGCAGCCCCTCTATGTAAAGATTCTTAGCAGCATTATTCATCATAGGCAATAGGTAGAAATGACCCAAATGTCCAAAGCTGGATAAAGAGGTTAACAAAGCTGGTATATCCATAAATACTACTGGGCCATAGAAAGGTATGAAGTATTGCTACATATTATCATGTGGATTAAGCTAAGTGACAGGAGCCGATGGCAAACAAATCTACCCACCATATGATTCCATTTACATGAATTGTCCAAAACAGGTAAATAGAAACAGAAAGTAGATTAGTGGTTGCATAGGGCTGGAGTGAGGAAGGGTCAGAGGATGAAGGATTAGCGGTAGACAGCTACATGAGACAGGGGTTTGTTGGGAGGAGATGAAATTATTCTAGAATCGTGGAGGTGGCTGCATCACTTTGTGCGTACACTTCACATCCTTGCACATATACTTGAAATGGGTAAACTGTCTGATATATGTCTCAATAAAGTGGTTACAAAGAGTTACTATCTAAATGTTGATGACACCCCAATCAGAGTTGCGAGATTTCACAAAAGGAAATATAAAAAGACAGCACAGTTCATACGTCCACTAAAAAAATAAATAAATAAATTACTGTTTCTCTTAAGTTCAAATTAAACTGGATGCCTTGTATTTTATCTGGCAACCCGACTCCCAAGTCTATTACCTACAACCTAGAACTTACTAATTATCCTCAAGATCCACGTATCCAACTACACAGTAGGAAGTTCTACTTGGTTAACTGCCAAATAGCAAATGAACATAAAACTAAAATCACCTTTCTTATGAGAAGATATTCAATTATGTCAGAAGTGGTAGGTCAGGGCTTGTGCAGGTCTCTGGAGCCCTCTCTCAACCCCCGATGGCCTGGCATCAACAATCTGGTGGTTGGATTAGTGGATGTGGTGTCTAGGAGCTGAGGTTTAACCAACACGGAGGAGGAGTTTCAATATGTTGAGAAACATCACCCTGATGGTGAGGGCAGGCTGAGCATCCAACTCCCTTTCTCAAAACAAAAATCACTTTCCTTCCCTCACCCATGGGTTCATTGCCATTGTCTTGACCTGGAAATCTCCAGGCCCATCCCATCTCTGTAGCAACTAAATTTTACTTCTGAAAAAAAAAAAACCAGTCTGATATCATCATTCTGCTGCTTTAACCCTTTCAATATACTGGCTCCTACCATGGTCAAATAAAGTCAAAGCCAATTAAGAAGAGGTCTCTACCTGGGCCCCTGGGTGGCTCAGTTGGTTACACCCCGACTCCTGGTTTGGGCTCAGGTCCTGATCTCAGGGTCGGGACCCCGGATCCTTCACAGGGCTCCACACTCTGTGGGGAGTCTGCTAAAATTTCTCTCTCCATCTCCCTCTGCGCATTCTAGCACTTGTGCGCATTCTCGCATACGTGCACATGTGGCTCGCTTTCTCTCTCTTGCTTGTTGACATACTTGAAAGTGAACAGAATGGGTCAAAAGACACACTTGAAGTTTGCGTGTGATAGAGGCTGGGAGTGGGGGGCAGCTAGTAAGAAACAGAGAATGGACTAGAGGGGCACAGTAAACATTAAAAGCACATTTTACAGCAATTACAGAAAGATCCTTGTAATAGTACACATGCTACTGTGCCACTTAAATGCTAGCAACATCAATTTGTTTACTCATTGCTTTTCTAAAACCAGGATATCAGTGACTATGCTTCCTCGCCACTTACTAGTCACATTTACTTTGAAAAACCACCAAGCTTAAAACTCAAGAGCTAGTGTAACTAAGACTTTGAAAAAAAATTAGTGTCCTTTTCTTAGTAGAAATAACAACCACCTATCACTACTTTTTGGTCTTTCACGTGCTATAATTTAATACTAAATGCCTGCTTGTATTTGCCTAACCTATGTAACTATCAAAGAAAGAAGATCTTCACTATTGTATTTGAAACTCACAAACCACCTTGTTAACATTATAATTTCCATTTTATAGGAAGGAAACAGTGGCCACATTACAACTAAATAGAGACACACATGCATGCATTGTTTTGGGCATGTCTGTTTAATGGTTAAGGGGTGCTGATGAACACAACGATACACAAAGGTACCGTGGCAATTCCATAAAAACTAAATCAAGCACTCTAGTCTTTACATGTATTGTTAGGAAAATGCCACATCTCAACTTTTTCATTTCTTGAGAGTTGCTACTGCTTGAGGCAGGCAAATTTCAGCCAATTTGATGGGAAAAAATGGACTAAGATTTCTTCTAGCCTGTGAAGCAAAAGCACATTGGAAGTGGCTGATTTTCAAATACTATACATCAGTAACATCCTTCTCTCGTGACAGACAACCATAGCAAATTCACCTGAGTTTGGTTTTGGTGCAGATAGAGCTAAGGCACCACAGGTATCAATTTCCTACAGACTCAGGTAAGACTCACATCTTTTTTTTCAGCTTGAGTTAAATGAAAAAAAAATGCAATTCATATCTCCAGAAGCAAAACTAAGCTTCTTAATCTAATTTTACTATTTTAAGATTTCTGATCACTCCCAGCATTGCTGTGTGGCAAGACCTCATTTCTGGTGGCTGACCATTTCCATGGCATGATGCTTTACCAAGAACCAGCTCCAGAAACTCTTTTTCTTCGTTTTGAACTTTCATGTATTTATACACAAAATACCATTTCAATGGCGTTGTGGGGAAAAAAAAAAAAGCAACTTCTTCAAATTTCAGTTGACCTTGTCAAAGGTAATTTTCGTTTACTTACTTATTTATTTATTTACTTATTTATTTATTTTTATTTATTTATTATTTTTTACTGGAGTTCAATTTGCCACCATATACCATGACACCCAATGCTCATCCTATCAGGTGCCCCCCTCAGTGCCCATCACCCAGTCACCCCCACCGCCCACCCACCTCCCCTTCCACCACCCCTTCTTCGTTTCCCAGAGTTAGTAGTCTCTCATGGTCTGTGAGATATTTCTGATATTTCCCACTTGTTTTTTTTCCTTTCCCCTTTATTCCGTTTCACTATTTTTTATATTCCCCAAATGAATGAGATCATATAACATTTGTCCTTCTCCGACGGACTTATTTCACGCAGTGTAATACCCTCCAGTTCCATCCACATGGAAGCAAATGGTGGGTACTTGTTTCTAATGGCTGAGTAATATTCCACTGTATACATAGATCCCATTTTCTTTATCCATTCATCTTTTGATGGACACAAAGGCTTCTTCCACAGTTTGGCTATTGTGGACATTGCTGCTATAAATTATCAGAGAGCAGGTGTCCCGGCATTTCACTGCACCTGTATCTTTGGGGTAAATCCCCAGCAGTGCAATTGCTGGGTCGTATGTAGGGCAGATCTGTTTTTAACTCTTTAAGGAACCTCCACAGTTTTCCAGAGTGGCTGCACCAATTGACATTCCCACCAACAGTGCAAGAAGGTTTCCCTTTCTCCACATCCTCTCCAGCATTTGTTGTTTCCTGAACAGGCCAATAGCCAGGGAGTAAATTGAAGCAGTCATCAAAAACCTCCCAAGACACAAAAGTCCAGGGCCAGATGGCTTACCAGGGGAATTCTATCAAACGTTTAAAGAAGAAACCAGGGGAAAAAAAAAAAAAAAAAAAAGAAGAAACCAGGGAAGCCCCGGTGGCGCAGTGGTTTAGCACCGCCTACAGCCTACGGCCTGATCCTGGAGACCTGAGATCGAGTCCCACGTCAGGCTCCTGAATGGAACCTGCTTCTCCCTCCTTCTGTGTCTCTGCCTCTGTCTATATATGTCTATCATAAATAAATAAATCTTTACAAAAATAAAGAAGAAACCATACATATTCTACTAAAGATATTCGGAAAGACAGAAGGAGATGGAGTACTTCCAAACTCATTCTACGAGGCCAGCATCACCTTAATTCCAAAACCACACAAAGACCCCACCAAAAAGGAGAATTATAGACCAATATCCTTGACGATCACGGATGCAAAAACTCTCAACAAGATATTAGCCACTAGGATTCAACAATACATTAAGAAGATGCTTCACCATGACCAAGTGGGATTTATCCCCGGGATGCAAGGCTGCTTCAACACTCGTAAAGCAATCAATGTGATTGATAATATCAGCAAGAGAAAAAAACAACAACCACATGATCCTCTCAATAGATGCAGAGAAAGCATTTGACAAAATACAGCATCCATTCCTGATCAAAACTCTTCAGGGTGTAGGGATAGAGGGAACATTCTTCAGCATCTTAAAAGCCACCTATGAAAAGCCCACAGCAAATATCATTCTCAATGGGGAAACACTGTGAGCCTTTCCCCTAAATCAAGAACAAGACAGGGATGTCCACTCTCACCACTGCTATTCAACATAGTACTAGAAGTCCTAGCCTCAGCAATAAGACAACAAAAAGAAATAAAAAGCATTCAAATTGGCAAAGAAGTCAAACTCTCCCTCTTCACTGATGACATGATACTGTACATAGAAAACCCAAAAGACTCCACTCCAAGATTGCTAGCACTCATACAGCAATTTGGCAGTGTGGCAGGATACAAAATCAATGCCCAGAAGTCAGTGGCATTTCTATACACTAACAATGAGACTGAAGAAAGAGAAATTAAGGAGTCAGTCCCATTTACAATTGCACCCAAAAGCCTAAGATACCTAGGAATAAACGAACCAACCTAAAAACTAGGGAACACTTCTGAAAGAAATTGAGGAAGACATAAAGAGATGGAAAAATACTCCATGGTCATGGATTGGAAGAATTAATATAGTGAAAATGTCAATGTTACCCAGGGCAATTTACACATTTAATGCAATCCCTATCAAAATACCATGGACTTTCTTCAGAGAGTTGGAACGAATTATCTTAAGATTGGTGTGGAAAGGTAATTATTTTAAATTAATGTGGCTATGAACTGCTGCCATCCTTAACCTCAGAAAATATATTCCTTCTAATTTTTGTTGTGACCATTCATTACTCAAGCTAAATTCCAGCTCATGAATGTTGTCCATAAGGAGCCTATACCTTCCTGCTATTATTTCATATTCTTCTTCTAAACAAGGGCAGGCATACGTTGGCTTCATTAGTGCACACAGCCAGATCACCACCATTAAGGGAAATCATCTAGGTATTTTTGGTAAAATCTTTAACAACTTCCATGCTCATCACGGAACAAGGCTGATTTGTTCTGCCTTGCAGAAGGCAACAATTTGATCTCTGGTTTATGAGACAGCACTCAAAATGTTTTTCCATGTTTTCCCACCAAGAGAATCTGACATCAGCATGGTTTTTACCTTTACCAGTGAATGCAGGCTTTTCTCACCAAACATATCCCAGAGGAAGGTCAGGTCTTCCTGGCTGTCCACACGTGGCCCCAGCTGGACTGGCAGAACAGCCAACAGCTCATACAGACCTAGAAAGTGAAAAATAAAACACAAAGCGTAATCATAGAGTGATCTCATTAATTTCACTTAAGGTGTGTGTGAAGGATGGCTGGAACATGTCGTTTTTACTGGATCAGTAATCTGGGCCATCAAGCAGAACGCTTCTCCGCGGAAGCCAAGGAACCTTTTTGACTTTTACAGCCCAATCAAATATGCAGCATCAACAGGCTAGCCTAACCTTTCGTTTGTCAACATTCTCCAGGCATCCAAGTGGACACAACCCGAGGCAGAAAACGTGTACAAGCTTTCAGAGGAAGAAGAAAACTAAATTGTCACTACTATTGTCTCAGTGTTAGCCAAAGATCAAAAGGAGTCATGAATAGGAATAACTTCCTTAGAAGAGCAGAAAATTGATAGAGTGGCCCATTAAAAAGGTTTTGTGGTTTCCAAAGAGTTCCTAATGATATATAGCTTCAAAACCATTTGGGTTATCTACATCCAAATTCAAGTTCCAAAAAGCTAAGGCCTACTAAACCATACTTGGTGTTGCTTTCTTGTAGCTGCTCATTTTTCAAAAGCAACAACCACAAGCTACACAGAACTGAGTTTACCTTTAACTCCAATCTGAGCATATGCCGTAACCTCTGAAAGAGTTAAGGAAAAGGATGCAGGTTCCTCGGGGCCCTCCTCGCTAGAAGCTTCTTGGGGCTAGACAGTAGTGCCCTGTTCCACCAGTAGCCTGTTGCAGAAACCCTCCCACCTCCTTTGGGGGCCGTCAGTCCTGTCCAAGAACTGTTACAACAGTGCCTGCCCGGGGCCTCTTCAGGGAGGTGACCTAGAAGTATCAACTCTCAGCACACGTTTCACTTTCCAGTGGGATTATACAAGGTAAAAAAGGAGAAACTTCCTTTTATTTCTGTCTGCTGTCTACAAGAGCACCGAAACCTCCTGGGATCTATGACACAGGAGCATGTTGTAATTCCTGCTCTGAAGAAGTGCTGCTGTTCATCACAGGGACAGCTTTACAAGATATGTAACTAAAAGAATCGTAAATTATGGCCTGCTGATTAGTCTATTATCTTCCTAAAGTATTATCATATTCTGATAATCAGTGATCATTCACCAAATGTATTCATTTTCCCTTGGAAAGTTGGATCTGTAACTTGAGACATTAAACTCAAACATTCCTGGGATTGCATGTGGCCATAAAGATCTATTCTACTTTAGGGGGAAGAAAATGTCTCCCTATTACATTCTAAGTATTCTTGATGATTTACACTTATTCCCTTAAAAACCTGGCATCATGCCTAACCTAGCACTTATTGATGATTTCATAAAAATATTTGTAAGGTGTCCCAAATAGTCTGTTTCATATGTAACTCAGTGAGCTTCAGCTATTGTTGCTATTATTAGTTATTCATCATGATTATTATTTTTTAAAGATTAATTTATTTTACAGAGAGGCAGGGGACAGGGGCAGAGAGAGACAGAATCTTAAGCAGACTCCACGCTCAGCATGGAGCTTGACACGAAGCTCCAAATCATGACCCTGATCGTGGCTGGAGCTGAGACCAAGAGTCAGACACTCAACCCACTGCACCAACCAGGAGTGTCCATCGCTACTGCTATTGAAAAATCAAAACTCTGAGTCAAACAGACCTAGAGTCAAACCAGGTCTATACTTCATTTACCTCCCATAACTTACCTCAGCCTTCTTTCCATCATATGTTCAAAAGAAACGGTAATCTACACATGTAGTAAACTGGACAGGAAAAAATACACAAACGTATGCACATACACAAGGTATGTAAAATCTGAAAAAGCCTAAGGGACTACGTTAGTGGCGATGTAC
This sequence comes from Canis lupus familiaris, assembly GCF_011100685.1. Taxonomy (NCBI): domain Eukaryota; kingdom Metazoa; phylum Chordata; class Mammalia; order Carnivora; family Canidae; genus Canis; species Canis lupus. The sequence continues at coordinate 12,602 of NW_023330696.1, read as the reverse complement.
CCACATGGTTACCATAACTATGCGAGATGAGGAAGCAGGGTCAAGTGTACACGGGATCTGTATTATGTATTTCCACACATGAATCCACAGTTATCTCAAAGTACAGTTAAAGCAAGACAAGTGGTGGTTAATATGACTGTTATAAGAATGCAAAAGAACAAGGCACATAGTCCCGTGGTTGGCACAAAAGAGGCATTTGATGGATTTTTTAAAGATTTTATTTATTCATGAGACAGAGAGACAGACAGAGGCAGAGACATAGGCAGAAAGAGAAACAGGCTCCATGCAGCGAGCCCAAAGTGCTACTCGATCCCGGGACTCCAGGATCACACCCTGGACTGAAGGCTGATGCTTAAGCACTGAGCCACCCAGGCGTCCCTGATAAAAAGGTTTTAAAAATTGGGCAGCCTGAGTGGCTCAGCAGTTTAGCACTGCCTTTGGGCCAAGGCTTGATCCGACAGGATCAAGTCCCACTGTGGGCTCCCTGCCTGCTTCTCCCTCTGCCTGTGTCTCTGACTTTCTCTCTGTCTCTTTGTCTCTCTCTGTGTCTCTTATGAATAAATAAAATCTTAAAAAAAAGAGTTAAAAAAAATAAAGTGATTTCTTAAGACTTCCTCAAGTGGCAACTGCCCCTTACTAGAATTCTGTCTATACCTTTACTCAACTTCACTTCAAAAAGTTTGGTTCTCTAATGAAGAACCAAGAGGAGCAGATGAATAAGCATCCGCATAAAACACATAAAGTGAAAGATCCCTATAATTTCTAATCTGTGGATAAAACCTGAAAGGAGTCTGGGGGACTAACCAAATAGCAAATCACTTCGAGATTGATGACATATGCCTTATTATCTAAATTAAAATAGGAAACACAGGGACACCTGGGTGATTGAGAAGCTGAGTGTCTAACTTTGGCTCAGGGCATGATTCTGGCCCAGGATCCAGCCCCACATTGGGCTTTTTATGGGGAGCCTGCTTCTCCCTCTGCCTGTGTCTCTGTGTCTCTCACAAATCAATAAGTAAAATCTTTTACAAATAAAATAAAATAGAAAACACATATAAGAAAATCAACTTCTGAAGATGATTTTTTAAAAATTATATGGCCCCGATATTTAAGCTGAACTACATTCCTTTTTAAATCATAAACAAGGAAAACATTTAGAAAGCAACAGATAAGCTCAAGGAGATCACAAAAACCAACCTTCACAGGAGACCTATTTCTCCTCTGCCTCAGTGTCCTTTACAGTTTATCCAGGTGTGCTTTCAATTCATCTGAGTTTGAAAGTGAACGGCAAGGAACAGCAAGGTAATTCATTCCAAGATTGAAAATAAAATGATAGCTACAGGAAATTACTCCATCAATGCTAACTGCTTCTGTCACTTATTCTTTGGTTATGAAGGTAATGTGGAAAGGTCTAATATCCATAAATCATTATGATGCTTTATACTTCATTTTGAAAACAATCCTGTCTTTTTATGTATTTCATCAGGCCTCGTTCCGACACTAGCGTATCTGTCAGTTTTTAGCACTGTCAGCAACAGACCTAGCTGATTTGTCTTTATTTCTCCAAAGCATTCCTCCTGCCTGTGCCTTTCTCAGAACACTAGTAGCTGACAGTTTCTCTCTGCCCAGAGAGTTCTAGCCTCAGACTTCTGCTACTGTAGCCACCCAGGTAGAACAGAGGACATCCCCACGCACAATTTTTTGAGCAGGAGAGTGAATGCAAATCAGCACAGTATCCGCATAAGGTCCTCGGTGACAGGACTTTTGGAAACATTTGCAGCGGCTTCTGGTTTTCACTCCCAGGATCTCACACTTGTGTCTGCGCCAGGAAGAGCTCTGCTCAGGACCGGGCCCAAGGGAGCCGGGTGGCAGGGAGCTCCGAAAGGCACACTTACATCATCAGCCAAGACTGCTGTGCTGTGGAGGATGGGCACAGGGTTCTACTTCTCATAGTAGTAGAGCTTTTCATGAATCTAGAAGAAAAACAAGAGTATACAAGTTCACCTGCTAGCAAACAGTGAGATAGTTGAAGGGTTTTCAGCACTGCGAATAGAAACAGATCCACTAAACCTCAAAAAAAAATTAAACGTTTCTATAAATCTGTAGATAATAAATAAGTGGGCTTATTTCTATGGTCCAGTCTGATTCTTCTTTAAGATTCTCATGTCAATGTTCTATGTTTAAATCAAAGTTTTTCTAATTGCGACATCATTGACATGTACCACTGTAATACTTTTTATATGTACAACATAATGATTTGCTGTATATATATATTGCAAAATGGTTACCACAGTAAATTTAGTTACTATCACCGTACATTGTTACATGAGATGTCAAATGGGGGTAAAAATCATTATCAAATAGAGCCCACATAAAAGCTAAACCTTTTTCCCTTGAATAATTATGATAGTTTTCTAAAATATGTAACTTCTAAAACATATTGCTTCAGTACTTTAAGTATCAGTTGTAGTTCATATCTCTACTAAAAACATACATGATGATTAATAAGGCGGCAGCCACTTGGGTTGGTACGTGATAACCATTAGAAGCAAGGGAACTGGCGTGGTGTGTGCCCTCCTGAGCATGCTGTTCCTTTCGCTTCGTCTTTTTTTTCCCCCAGATTGTCAACCTTTCTCCCAAATTCAAACTTCTAAGAAACAGAGGGAATGCTCCTAGATGAAGACATTTCTCAGAACTATTGAGCTTAGATAACTTTCTGTCCTGTAAAACAAGTAAAATTATACTATCAGGGAATAATTGGGTCCTTTCTTTCCCAACATTACCCAAGAAACAACAAAGGTGAGAATGTATTTTTAGTGCACTAGAAGACACATGGAGTTCCTTAAAAAATCTGCTTTAACAAATGCAAAACTGTTGGCTTTTACGTTTTATCTACTTCAGCTCTTACACAGGTGCCTTTAAAATGTTATACTTGAAAACTTACTTGAGCCTCTTCTTACTTACAGTTGAAGAAATTACCCCCCGCACTATATATATAAAACAGTTGCACCGCAGAATTTCCAGTTTTTAATAGGTATCAAGTAATACACTCAGAGGTATCAGGCCATCTACTCTTTAAATAATAACTGGCGATGGTTCCACACATAGAAACAAATGAGTTGGGACTTAAAACTCAGGCCACCTGGCTCAGTGTCAGAGCTTGTCGTCACTCCACATGCCTGCCTCTCAGATTAACATCTTGTCTGCCTTTTCCACGGACCTCAATCATGGCTGGACGAACAGGATAGAGAGAGGCTCGCAGATATGTGACAAATAATACTGGCTGTTTCTAATGACTACGGGATTAGGAATGGCTTCTCTTCACCCCTCCCTGTCTTTTTTCTTTCCGACAATTCTTAATTTTTCCAGATGAATTTGTATTGATTCTGTACCATAATTACAACTTAAACATTATATGCCCCAAATAAAGACATTCTTCTCCACTTCATTTCCTTCTTCTGAGGGTCTTTTATAAACAAGGAGCCCCTCTTTCCACATCATCATCTTTCCATCTTCACCCAAGTGAGTTGAGTGCGGACCCCTACCCTGCCAACCCTGGGACGTTGTATTGTATCAGGAGTTTTTAAATGCTCTCCCAGAATTTCCAAATGCTGGTAACCCTATGATGATATGTGTTTTACTCCAGGACATAATTTTAAATATGAAGTTGGTATGAAAGTAAAAATTACTTCAAGTAATTAATGTTCAATCTCACAAAATATTTTCTACCATATGTACCAATAGTGTTTTCCGGGTGTGACCAGGTAATATGGGAATTCTATTTACAGAATTTATTTATAAATTTCCAAATACTAGCCATCTCATCGTGGCTTTCCCAAAAGGGGCCTCACTTGGCTAGATATTTTGGTCACTTAATGTGCCGTGGAATCCATTGATGATATCTTACTGAGACTTTCCTCATTAGTTCTCGCAACTGAAGTTCGCTTTTTTTCTCCTGGTCTTGTCTTTATGGGGTCATAATATCAGTGTTACACTGCTTTCGCTTTTTTTTTTACACTGTGGAAAGTTTCAATCTTTTTCTATGCTCTCAAATCTCAATGCCACTAAAGTAATCTTTTCTTTAAGTGTTTGATGGCATTCCCATGGGAAACCAGGAGGATCAGATACATTATGGAGGGCAGCTTCATCCCCCAACTTTATTTCTTGTGGGTGGTGTATGGAAATTTCTCCATTTAGGTTTTCTATCTCTTCCTTTGTCAGTTACAGTAAACACCGTTTTCCTACAAAATTACTCATTTTTTACTGGCCTTAAAAATTAAATGAATCTGACTCAGTTGGGGGATGGGGCAGATGGCAGAGGATTAGGGGTCCTCAAGCACCTGGCCCCACCAACTTACCTAGACCAGAGACCCCTTCTGGATCTCCTTCAGAGGTGGCTCGTGGCCCCTGCAGCCCCCAACCATCCCCATGCATCTCCTTGTGTTCGCAGGCTGCTCTGCCAGCACTCACCATTCGGGTCCTTCTCACAGTAGCACTGGTACTTGCACTCCACCACGTTCTCCAGAAAGGCCTTCACCTGCTCCTTGTCCTCGAAGTCCACCAGGCCTGGCACGGACCCTGCTGGCCTGGCAGAGCTCAGCCTGCCTCTCTGCATGCCTGTGGCATGGTCACGTGAGTAAGTGGAAGGCCATGGCCTGGGGCGGAGCCTCCGGCTGGAGCCTGGGCGAGGCTGGGCAGGGCTGGGCAGGGCGTGCCCCCAAGGTCTCTCTGCTGGTCTCCCATTCAGGAAGGGAGTGCACAGTCCATCTACCTTTGAAGACCCTTGGCTGTTGCCACACCTCTTGCTTCTCTGGCTCCTTCCCTCTAACTGGTGACAGCCTCTCTGCAGCACTTCTGTGCCAGCTTTATGCCTCCCAGCATTACAGGATCCGTGGTCTCTCATGTGGCCCATGGGCAGTTTCCACTGGCAACTTAGCACTACTGAAAGAAAAAAAATCAATTAACATTTTTATGCACCTGGATTTGAAGTTGCAACAGGATTATTATTTTTGCATAATTGTTTTCATAAGGCTGTGCCAGTGCTGCACAGGCTAAGCTTGTCAGAGCTTTGCTATTAACCTTCGCAGCATTGCTTATCACCATTGTGTTTGGAAAATTTCTACTATACAACTATAATTATCTCAAGTCATATATTCAATTAACTAAGATAGGTAAAAGACTTCAAATTAGTTCATAAAAGCCTAGTCATTGAATATAGCAATACAGAGGTGTCTGGGTGGCTGACTTGATTAAGCATCCAACTCTTGATCTTGGCTCAGGTCATGGTCTTTGGGTCATGAGATTGAGCCCCATGTTGGGCTCTGGACTCAGTGTGGAATCTGCTTGAGATTCTCTCTCCTCCTTCTACCCCTCTCCTCTCTCTCTCTCTCTAACAAAGGTTGGGAAAATAAAGAAAATACTAATATAAACATAGAGGTTCCTATCTTCTGAATATTTAGGATCTAATTCCCAAACAATCCAAGGTTACAGGAATATAGACATTATGATATTCACCAATAAACTGACAATGTTCATACCAGCCCTCATTTAAACATTTCTTCCCACCTAATACATGCCCTCTATGCTGTCATTGGTTTTTACCTTGGATGCCATTAACATGACTGCAAAAATACAGGACTTCACAGGGCTGATGAAAATGATGACGAAGTGATGCTGGTGGTAAACAAGCCTCTGAAAGAGGTCTGCTAGTCAGCAACTGAGAAAAATGTAACATATCTGACAAAACTCCCCACTTTGAAAGGGAACAATCTGAATACCAAACTTTAAAAATGAACAAAAACCAAATACTACTGGAGAAACTAAAGTCTTCAAATATTTTGTTAAACTGCCCTTTTAACTGGAAAAGTCAAAGTGCTATTATAAAATGTTGGCAGCAATATTATGCCAACAAAGGAAAATTCAGCAGGATACAATGCATCCATGCTAAGAATTAGCGGTTACAACTGTAACCTACAATATTCTTAATTACATTTCAAATGTGGTCACATTTTATATTTCCTGTTCCTACATAAAGTTCTGTTCACTTCCCCCACCATTTTCTTGCTCTTTTCGTACCTGTTTAATGCAGATTAATTGTAACTGGCCTTTTCCTACTATGTATTATTACTAGATAAATGGACCACAGAATAACAACATCAACAGAGAAAGCTAACAGGGTTCCGACCTTCACTGAGAGTGAATCTAGCTATGCCAGAAGTGGAACTGAAAATGCATTTATTTCACAAAAACAACCAAAAAAAATAATAAGCCACCCAAACAGTGTCAGAATACAAAGTACAATAATAAGAATTAGGTTTTCTTTATCCTGAGAGCTAATTTCCCCCACCTCCAGGGCTTTGTCATTTAAGAAATTCCTGTTATACAGTGTCATGAAGCCACCAAATTTCTCCAATAATTTTTAAATTAAGGACATCGACCTTTTGCCAATAAACTGTTTCCAGAGAAAGCACAAACTAACGCTTTCTAGGATAAAAACTGATAGCCACTAAAAATAGAGATGAAAACAAAATAGACTATACAGGACAACTGGATTCCTACATGCACAAGAATGTAGATTCTTAGATCCCTATCTCACACCATACACAAAAAATTAGCTCAAATTTTAAATCAAGGGGTAAATCCTCATAACCTTGGGTTTGCAAAGAGATTCTTAGATATGCTACCAAGAGCATAAGCAGCACAAGATAAAATGGACACTGATCTTTATAGAAATTAGAACTTTTGTACAAAGGATACTATCAGACAAGTGAAATGATAGCCTACACAAGGGGAAAAAATATTTGCAAGGCGAAAATATGATAAGGGTTTAATATCTAAAATATATAAAAAATGCCAAACTCAACAACAAAAAGGCAATCAAGATCGCCAAAGACTACCTGAAAACATGCTCAACATCATTAGTCATTAGGGAAATGCAAATCAAAACCACAATGAACTACCACTTCATGCCCACGAGAATGGCTATAATCAAAAAATTACTCAGTGTAACAGGTAGTGATGAGGATATGGAGAAATTGGAACCCTCATATAATGCTGGTAGGAATGTAAAATGGTGCAGACTCCACGGAAAACACTTTGATGGTTCCTTCTCACAAGCCTAAACAGAATTACTATATAAGCAGGCATTTCAGCCGCTAAGTGTCTACCCAAAAGAACCGCAATCGGGACTCAAAACAGATAGTTGTACAGCAATGTCCATTGCAGCACCATTCACAATAGCCAAAAGGTGGACACATGCAAGTGTCCATCAACAGACAAATGGACAAACAACATGCAGTGTATACACATAGTGCAATGTTATTCAACCATGAAAGAGAAGGAGATTCTGATACATGCTACATGGACAAACCTTGAAAGCATTGCATGGAGTGGTATAGTTACAAAAGGGCAAGTACTGTATAGTTCCACTTATGTGAACTATGTAAAACAGTTAAAATATAGAGACAAAGCGTAGAATGGTGGTTGCCGGGAGCTGGGGGTGGGCAACAAGGGAAGGTAGCGCTTAACAGCCACAGAGTTTCTGTGTAGAGTGATGAGAAGGTTTTGGAAATAGAGAGTGGTGACGTTTGCACGACATTCTGAATATACCTAATGCCATTACATTGTACGTTAACATGGTAAAAATGGCAAATTTTATACATGTATCTTACCTTAAAGAAAAACTGAAAAATAAAAGCCAACTACATGTACATTATGAAACATTGTACTCCTTACAGCTAAAAGAGAAATCACACACTGCCATTAAGATTATACAATGAGTCTCAAAATGAAAGACAAAAACTACATAATGAATGAAAATTATTGGCAGAATTCCTGTATGAGAGGACTGTTGCACATACAAAGTTCTGTACAATGCCATGAGACACAACATATTCAGCAACTTGTTTACATGGCATTTCTGTAAAGACTAAGATAATAATCACAATAAGATGATATATTAAACCTTTTTAAATGAAGTTTATTTTTATCTATTTTTAATTCTTTTTCCCTTATTTTTTGTATATTTGTTATTGGGCTTCGATTGGCCAACATATACTACAACACCCGATGCTCATCCCGTCAAGTGCCCCCCTCAGTGCCAGTCACCCTGTCACCCCAACCCCGGCCGACCTCCCCTTCCACCACCCCTTGTTCGTTTCCCAGAGTTAGGTGTCTCTTATGTGCTGTCACCCTCACTGATATTTCCCACTCATTTTCTTTCCTGTCCCCTTGAATCCCTTTCACTAGTTTTTATATTCCCCGAATGAATGAGACCATATGATGTTTGTCCCTCTCCGACTGACTTACTTCACTCAGAATAATATATTAAATCTAACAGACGACAGGGTAACAAATAGAGAATTTGCTTCTGTATCTCCCTCTAGATCTGGTCTAGTCTGATTCACCTGCTTCTTTTGTGTATAAATTTCTGTCACCAATTAACAGTATTTATTGAATACATACAGTACAGTACAGTCACTGCAGGAAAGTCTACTGCTATTACCCACTGTAATAAATAAAGCCATTCATTTGAAAAACTCAACAAAAGGAGAAATGACGGTTGGGCTTTTTGTAATAGCAAGAGCACGCAATGTAGCAGAGTCATGGCTAACATGTAGTAAGTATGCTAGCAGATATTTACCTTACAAGAAAACTATTAATAGAACAGAAGTGAAAGCCCACCTCTAAGAGCTACTGTGAGAAATGCCACTAAGTGATTTTCCTGTTTAAAAATGAAAAATCCAGGGCAGCCCGGGTGGCTCTGCAGTTTAGCGCCAGCTTCGGTCCAGGGCCTGATCCTGGGGACCGGGGATCGAGTCCGACATCTGGCTCCCTGCTTGGAGTCTGCTTCACCCTCTGCCTGTGTCTCTGCCTCTCTCTCGCTCTGTGTGTCTCTCATGAATAAATAAAATCTTAAAAATTAAATAAAAATTAAATAAAAATGAAAACCCATTATTACATGAAGACGACTTTTTGCTTCATTCATAAATACTTGAGGAGCAGTAACAAGGACAAGAACAAGTGTCCTGGTTTAATTTAAGAATGAAGCTCTATGTACTGATCTCCCCCCAACAAAAGTTGTATCCAAATGCCAAATCACACGCTGCTTTCTGTTCACACAGAACAGCTTGCGGTCAGCCACATACCTAATGAGCTTGATTTGCTATGGAAGAGAACTGTAAAAATAAAAACATGATCCATTCAAAACTCCAGAGTATACCTCATTTTGGAAGCCATTTGAAGAAAAAAGAGCAAGTTGAAGATGCTGATTTTCCATGATGAAATACACTCAATATCAAAAGGGAAAAATAATTCATGTTTTAAATGAAATATGAAAACAAAACATTTGTAGGACATTGGCAAGGCCAATAAAGTCCATTCTAGTTACTTCAAAGGGCTTCTGCAAGTGGCAATATTGCAGTGATATAGTCAAAACCTTTCTTCTTTCGAATCTACTGCTTTAAGAATGGAACTTCATGCTTTTGATGTTGGAAATAAAGGTTAACCAGGTTTCTTAAGATGAGCCTATGGTATAAACAATTTGAATGTTGGCCAAACATTTTTTTTCTTTTTTTTAATAAATTTATTTTTTATTGGTGCTCAATTTGCCACCATACAGAATAACACTCAGTGCTCATCCCATCAAGTAAGTGCCCCCATCAGTGCCCGCCACCCAGTTACCCCCACCTGCCACCCACCTCCCCTTCAACTACCCCTAGTTCGTTTCCCAGAGTTAGGAGTCTGTCATGTTCTGTCTCCCTTTCTGATATTTCCCACTCATTTTTTCTTTCCCCTTTAATCCCTTTCATTATTTTTTATATTCCCCAAATGAATGAGACCATAAAATGTTTGTCCTTCTCCGATGGACTTATTTCACACAGCATAATACCCTCCAGGTCCATCCACGTCGAAACAAATGATGGGTATTGGTCATTTCTAATGGCTGAGTAATATTCCATTGTATACATAAACCACATCTTCTTTACCCATTCATCTTTCGATGGACACCGAGGCTCCTTCCACAGTTTAGCTATTGTGGACACCGCTGCTAGAAACATCGAGGTGCAAGTGTCCTGGCATTTCATTGCATTTGTATCTTTGGGATAAATCCCTAGCAGTGCAATTGCTGGGTCCTAGGGCAGGTCTATTTTTAACTCTTTGAGGAACCTCCACACAGTTTTCCAGGGTGGCTGCACCATTGCACATTCCTACCAACAGTGCAAGAGGGTTCCCTTTTCTCCGCATCCTCTCCAACTTTTGTGGTTTCCTGCCTTGTTAATCTTCCCCATTCTCACTGGTGTGAGGTGGTATCTCATTGTGGTTTTGATTTGTATTTCTCTGATGGCCAGTGATGCGGAGCATTTTCTCATGTGCTTCTTGGCCATGTCTGTGTCTTCCTCTGTGAGATTTCTGTTCATGTCTTTTGCCCGTATCTTGATTGGATTGTTTGTTTCTTTGCTGTTGAGTTTAAGAAGTTCTTTACAGATCTTGGATACTAGGCCTTTAACTGAGAAGTCATTTGCCAATATCTTCTCCCATTCTGTAGTTGTCTTTTAGTTTTGTTGACTGTATCTTTTGCTGTGCAAAAGCTTCTTACCTTGATGAAGTCCCCATAGTTCATTTTTGCTTTTGTTTCTCTTGCCTTCATGGATGTATCTTGCAAGAAGTTACTGTGGCCAAGTTCGAAAAGGGAGTTGCCTATGTTTTCCTCTAGGATTTTGATGGATTCTTGTTCACATTTAGATCTTTCATCATTTTATCTTTGTATATGGTGCAAGAGAGTGGTCTAGTTTCATTCTTCTGCATGTGGATGTCCAATTTTCCAGCACCATTTACTGAAGAGACTGTCTTTTTTCCAGTGGATAGTCTTTCCTCCTTTGTCAAATATTAGTTGACCATAAAGTTGAGGGTCCACTTCTGGATTCTCATTTCTGTTCCATTGATCTATGTGTCTGTTTTTGTGCCAGTACCACACTGTCTTGATGACCACGGCTTTGTAGTACAACCTGAAATCTGGCATTGTGATGCCCATGGCTATGGTTTTCTTTTTTAAGATTCCCCTGGCTATTTGGGGTTTTTTCAGATTCCACACAAATCTTTTTTTTTTTTTAATTTTTTTTATTTTTATTTATGATAGTCACACAGAGAGAGAGAGAGAGGCGGAGACACAGGCAGAGGGAGGAGCAGGCTCCATGCCTCGGGAGCCCGATGTGGGATTCGATCCCGGGTCTCCAGGATCGCGCCCTGGGCCAAAGATAGGCGCCAAACCGCTGCGCCACCAGGGATCCCCCACACAAATCTTATAATAATTTGTTCCAACTCTCTGAAGAAGTCCATGGCATTTTGATAGGGATTGTATTAAACGTGTAAATTGGGATCCCTGGGTGGCGCAGCGGTTTAGCACCTGCCTTTGGCCCAGGGCGTGATCCTGGAGACCCGGGATCGGGCTCCCGGTGCATGGAGCCTGCTTCTCCCTCTGCCTGTGTCTTTGCCTCTCTCTCTCTCTCTGTGACTATCATAAGTAAATAAAAATTAAAAAAAATAAAAATAAACGTGTAAATTGCCTTGGGTGATCACTGACATTTTCACAATATTAATTCTTCCAATCCTTGAGCATGGAGTATTTTTCCATCACTTTGTGTCTTCCTCACTTTCTTTCAGAAGTGTTCTGTAGTTTTTAGGGTATACATCCTTTACCTATTTGGTTAGGTTTATTCCTAGGCATCTTATGCTTTTGGGTGCAATTGTAAAAGGGATTGACTCCGTAATTTCTCTTTCTTCAGTCTCATTGTTAGTGTACAGAAATGCCACTGAATTCTGGGCATTGATTTTGTATCCTGCCACACTTGGGCCGAACATTTTTAAAAGAAGTAAACAGAACTTATTTAAAAGAAAAAAAGTTATGTATGTATTGAAGTCTTTAAAAGAGCCAGAGGAAAAAAACATGCTTTGAAAGATTACTTCAAATCAGAGATCCTGACAGCTGACCTCTAACTAGAAATTTTAGGAATAATCATTTCATCATCTTTCACTATACTGAAATATAAATAGATAGATGATAGATAGATAGATAGATAGATAGATAGATAGATAGATACACAGATAGGTAACAAGAGCCTACCTAGCATTCTTTGCTTACTAAAAATGCCATTCAAGAAGACGCAGGTGGCCTGGGTCGAGGTCCTGGGATCAAGTCCCTTGTTGGGCTCCCTGCTTGGAGCCTGCTTCTCCCTCTGCCTGTGTGTCTGCCTCTCTCACGACTAAATAAATAAAATCTAAAAAAAAAAAAAAAGAACACAGGCAAACAGGGAGATCATTCAAGATAGTCACATAAAAACTTCTGAAATCCTTTCCCTCAACAGACACAATATATCTACAGCTACATATAAAACAATTATCTCTGAGCAGGACAGCTACTCCACAACGAAGAATTAAACAGACAGGGAGGAGAGACAGATGTAGTTGTATTTTTGCCGAAAACCTCACCTCCCCCCATGCAACGACCTATGGAGGAGGGGTTGCACAAATACAGAACCCCTCCCTGAGGGAGGGAATCTGTACTACACATCAGGCACCATGACCCATGGGAGATGCACCAGACA
>NW_023330695.1:67267-127458 GCF_011100685.1 Canis lupus familiaris | reverse complement strand
TGTCTGGTGCATCTCCCATGGGTCATGGTGCCTGATGTGTAGTACAGATTCCCTCCCTCAGGGAGGGGTTCTGTATTTGTGCAACCCCTCCTCCATAGGTCGTTGCATGGGGGGAGGTGAGGTTTTCGGCAAAAATACAACTACATCTGTCTCTCCTCCCTGTCTGTTTAATTCTTCGTTGTGGAGTAGCTGTCCTGCTCAGAGATAATTGTTTTATATGTAGCTGTAGATATATTGTGTCTGTTGAGGGAAAGGATTTCAGAAGTTTTTATGTGACTATCTTGAATGATCTCCCTGTTTGCCTGTGTTTTTTTTTTTTTTTTTTAGATTTTATTTATTTAGTCGTGAGAGAGGCAGACACACAGGCAGAGGGAGAAGCAGGCTCCAAGCAGGGAGCCCAACAAGGGACTTGATCCCAGGACCTCGACCCAGGCCACCTGCGTCTTCTTGAATGGCATTTTTAGTAAGCAAAGAATGCTAGGTAGGCTCTTGTTACCTATCTGTGTATCTATCTATCTATCTATCTATCTATCTATCTATCTATCATCTATCTATTTATATTTCAGTATAGTGAAAGATGATGAAATGATTATTCCTAAAATTTCTAGTTAGAGGTCAGCTGTCAGGATCTCTGATTTGAAGTAATCTTTCAAAGCATGTTTTTTTCCTCTGGCTCTTTTAAAGACTTCAATACATACATAACTTTTTTTCTTTTAAATAAGTTCTGTTTACTTCTTTTAAAAATGTTCGGCCCAAGTGTGGCAGGATACAAAATCAATGCCCAGAATTCAGTGGCATTTCTGTACACTAACAATGAGACTGAAGAAAGAGAAATTACGGAGTCAATCCCTTTTACAATTGCACCCAAAAGCATAAGATGCCTAGGAATAAACCTAACCAAATAGGTAAAGGATGTATACCCTAAAAACTACAGAACACTTCTGAAAGAAAGTGAGGAAGACACAAAGTGATGGAAAAATACTCCATGCTCAAGGATTGGAAGAATTAATATTGTGAAAATGTCAGTGATCACCCAAGGCAATTTACACGTTTATTTTTATTTTTTTTAATTTTTATTTACTTATGATAGTCACAGAGAGAGAGAGAGAGGCAAAGACACAGGCAGAGGGAGAAGCAGGCTCCATGCACCGGGAGCCCGATCCCGGGTCTCCAGGATCACGCCCTGGGCCAAAGGCAGGTGCTAAACCGCTGCGCCACCCAGGGATCCCAATTTACACGTTTAATACAATCCCTATCAAAATGCCATGGACTTCTTCAGAGAGTTGGAACAAATTATTATAAGATTTGTGTGGGGGATCCCTGGTGGCGCAGCGGTTTGGCGCCTATCTTTGGCCCAGGGCGCGATCCTGGAGACCCGGGATCGAATCCCACATCGGGCTCCCGAGGCATGGAGCCTGCTCCTCCCTCTGCCTGTGTCTCCGCCTCTCTCTCTCTCTCTGTGTGACTATCATAAATAAAAATAAAAAAAATTAAAAAAAAAAAAAGATTTGTGTGGAATCTGAAAAAACCCCAAATAGCCAGGGGAATCTTAAAAAAGAAAACCATAGCCATGGGCATCACAATGCCAGATTTCAGGTTGTACTACAAAGCCGTGGTCATCAAGACAGTGTGGTACTGGCACAAAAACAGACACATAGATCAATGGAACAGAAATGAGAATCCAGAAGTGGACCCTCAACTTTATGGTCAACTAATATTTGACAAAGGAGGAAAGACTATCCACTGGAAAAAAGACAGTCTCTTCAGTAAATGGTGCTGGAAAATTGGACATCCACATGCAGAAGAATGAAACTAGACCACTCTCTTGCACCATATACAAAGATAAAATGATGAAAGATCTAAATGTGAACAAGAATCCATCAAAATCCTAGAGGAAAACATAGGCAACTCCCTTTTCGAACTTGGCCACAGTAACTTCTTGCAAGATACATCCATGAAGGCAAGAGAAACAAAAGCAAAAATGAACTATGGGGACTTCATCAAGGTAAGAAGCTTTTGCACAGCAAAAGATACAGTCAACAAAACTAAAAGACAACTACAGAATGGGAGAAGATATTGGCAAATGACTTCTCAGTTAAAGGCCTAGTATCCAAGATCTGTAAAGAACTTCTTAAACTCAACAGCAAAGAAACAAACAATCCAATCAAGATACGGGCAAAAGACATGAACAGAAATCTCACAGAGGAAGACACAGACATGGCCAAGAAGCACATGAGAAAATGCTCCGCATCACTGGCCATCAGAGAAATACAAATCAAAACCACAATGAGATACCACCTCACACCAGTGAGAATGGGGAAGATTAACAAGGCAGGAAACCACAAAAGTTGGAGAGGATGCGGAGAAAAGGGAACCCTCTTGCACTGTTGGTAGGAATGTGCAATGGTGCAGCCACCCTGGAAAACTGTGTGGAGGTTCCTCAAAGAGTTAAAAATAGACCTGCCCTAGGACCCAGCAATTGCACTGCTAGGGATTTATCCCAAAGATACAAATGCAATGAAACGCCAGGACACTTGCACCTCGATGTTTCTAGCAGCGGTGTCCACAATAGCTAAACTGTGGAAGGAGCCTCGGTGTCCATCGAAAGATGAATGGGTAAAGAAGATGTGGTTTACGTATACAATGGAATATTACTCAGCCATTAGAACTGACCAAATACCCATCATTTGTTTCGACGTGGATGGACCTGGAGGGTATTATGCTGCGTGAAATAAGTCCATCGGAGAAGGACAAACATTTTATGGTCTCATTCATTTGGGGAATATAAAAAATAATGAAAGGATTAAAGGGGAAAGAAAAATGAGTGGGAAATATCAGAAAGGGAGACAGAACCATGACAGGACTCCTAAACTCTGGGAAACGAACTAGGGGTAGTTGAAGGGGAGGGGGGGTGGCAGGTGGGGGTAACTGGGTGGCGGGCACTGATGGGGGCACTTACTTGATGGGACGAGCACTAAGTGTTATTCTGTATGGTGGCAAATTGAGCACCAATAAAAAATAAATTTATTAAAAAAAAAGAAAAAAATGTTTGGCCAACATTCAAATTGTTATATATACCATAGGCTCATCTTAAGAAACCTGGTTAAACCTTTATTTCCACATCAAAAGCATGAAGTTCCATTCTTAAAGCAGTAGATTCGAAAGAAGAAAGGTTTTGACTAATCACTGCAATATTGCCACTTGCAGAAGCCCTTTGAAGTAACTAGAATGGACTTTATTGGCCTTGCCAATGTCCTACAAATGTTTTGTTTTCATATTTCATTTAAAACATGAATTATTTTTCCCTTTTGATATTGAGTGTATTTCATCATGGAAAATCAGCATCTTCAACTTGCTCTTTTTTCTTCAAATGGCTTCCAAAATGAGGTATACTCTGGAGTTTTGAATGGATCATGTTTTTATTTTTACAGTTCTCTTCCATAGCAAATCAAGCTCATTAGGTATGTGGCTGACCGCAAGCTGTTCTGTGTGAACAGAAAGCAGCGTGTGATTTGGCATTTGGATACAACTTTTGTTGGGGGGAGATCAGTACATAGAGCTTCATTCTTAAATTAAACCAGGACACTTGTTCTTGTCCTTGTTACTGCTCCTCAAGTATTTATGAATGAAGCAAAAAGTCGTCTTCATGTAATAATGGGTTTTCATTTTTATTTAATTTTTATTTAATTTTTAAGATTTTATTTATTCATGAGAGACACACAGAGCGAGAGAGAGGCAGAGACACAGGCAGAGGGTGAAGCAGACTCCAAGCAGGGAGCCAGATGTCGGACTCGATCCCCGGTCCCCAGGATCAGGCCCTGGACCGAAGCTGGCGCTAAACTGCAGAGCCACCCGGGCTGCCCTGGATTTTTCATTTTTAAACAGGAAAATCACTTAGTGGCATTTCTCACAGTAGCTCTTAGAGGTGGGCTTTCACTTCTGTTCTATTAATAGTTTTCTTGTAAGGTAAATATCTGCTAGCATACTTACTACATGTTAGCCATGACTCTGCTACATTGCGTGCTCTTGCTATTACAAAAAGCCCAACCGTCATTTCTCCTTTTGTTGAGTTTTTCAAATGAATGGCTTTATTTATTACAGTGGGTAATAGCAGTAGACTTTCCTGCAGTGACTGTACTGTACTGTATGTATTCAATAAATACTGTTAATTGGTGACAGAAATTTATACACAAAAGAAGCAGGTGAATCAGACTAGACCAGATCTAGAGGGAGATACAGAAGCAAATTCTCTATTTGTTACCCTGTCGTCTGTTAGATTTAATATATTATTCTGAGTGAAGTAAGTCAGTCGGAGAGGGACAAACATCATATGGTCTCATTCATTCGGGGAATATAAAAACTAGTGAAAGGGATTCAAGGGGACAGGAAAGAAAATGAGTGGGAAATATCAGTGAGGGTGACAGCACATAAGAGACACCTAACTCTGGGAAACGAACAAGGGGTGGTGGAAGGGGAGGTCGGCCGGGGTTGGGGTGACAGGGTGACTGGCACTGAGGGGGGCACTTGACGGGATGAGCATCGGGTGTTGTAGTAGATGTTGGCCAATCGAACCCCAATAACAAAATATACAAAAAATAAGGGAAAAAGAATTAAAAATAGATAAAAATAAACTTCATTTAAAAAGGTTTAATATATCATCTTATTGTGATTATTATCTTAGTCTTTACAGAAATGCCATGTAAACAAGTTGCTGAATATGTTGTGTCTCATGGCATTGTACAGAACTTTGTATGTGCAACAGTCCTCTCATACAGGAATTCTGCCAATAATTTTCATCATTATGTAGTTTTTGTCTTTCATTTTGAGACTCATTGTATAATCTTAATGGCAGTGGTGTGATTTCTCTTTTAGCTGTAAGGAGTACAATGTTTCATAATGTACATGTAGTTGGCTTTTATTTTTCAGTTTTTCTTTAAGGTAAGATACATGTATAAAGTTTGCCATTTTTACCATGTTAACGTACAATGTAATGGCATTAGGTATATTCAGAATGTCGTGCAAACGTCACCACTCTCTATTTCCAAAACCTTCTCATCACTCTACACAGAAACTCTGTGGCTGTTAAGCGCTACCTTCCCTTGTTGCCCACCCCCAGCTCCCAGCAACCACCATTCTACGCTTTGTCTCTATATTTTAACTGTTTACATAGTTCACATAAATGGAACTATACAGTACTTGCCCTTTTGTAACTATACCACTCCATGCAATGCTTTCAAGGTTTGTCCATGTAGCATGTATCAGAATCTTCCTTCTCTTCATGGTTGAATAACATTGCACTATGTGTATACACTGCATGTTGTTTGTCCATTTGTCTGTTGATGGACACTTGCATGTGTCCACCTTTGGCTATTGTGAATGGTGCTGCAATGGACATTGCTGTACAACTATCTGTTTTGAGTCCCGATTGCGGTTCTTTTGGGTAGACACTTAGCAGCTGAAATGCCTGCCTTTATATAGTAATTCTGTTTAGGCTTGTGAGAAGGAACCATCAAAGTGTTTTCCGTGGAGTCTGCACCATTTTACATTCCTACCAGCATTATATGAGGGTTCCAATTTCTCCATATCCTCATCACTACCTGTTACACTGAGTAATTTTTGATTATAGCCATTCTCGTGGGCATGAAGTGGTAGTTCATTGTGGTTTTGATTTGCATTTCCCTAATGACTAATGATGTTGAGCATGTTTTCAGGTAGTCTTTGGCGATCTGATTGCCTTTTTGTTGTTGAGTTTGGCATTTTTTATATATTTTAGATATTAAACCCTTATCATATTTTCGCCTTGCAAATATTTTTTCCCCTTGTGTAGGCTATCATTTCACTTGTCTGATAGTATCCTTTGTACAAAAGTTCTAATTTCTATAAAGATCAGTGTCCATTTTATTTTGTGCTGCTTATGCTCTTGGTAGCATATCTAAGAATCTCTTTGCAAACCCAAGGTTATGAGGATTTACCCCTTGATTTAAAATTTGAGCTAATTTTTTGTGTATGGTGTGAGATAGGGATCTAAGAATCTACATTCTTGTGCATGTAGGAATCCAGTTGTCCTGTATAGTCTATTTTGTTTTCATCTCTATTTTTAGTGGCTATCAGTTTTATCCTAGAAAAGCGTTAGTTTGTGCTTTCTCTGGAAACAGTTTATTGGCAAAAGGTCGATGTCCTTAATTTAAAAATTATTGGAGAAATTTGGTGGCTTCATGACACTGTATAACAGAATTTCTTAAATGACAAAGCCCTGGAGGTGGGGGAAATTAGCTCTCAGGATAAAGAAAACCTAATTCTTATTATTGTACTTTGTATTCTGACACTGTTTGGGTGGCTTATTATTTTTTTTTGGTTGCTTTTGTGAAATAAATGCATTTTCAGTTCCACTTCTGGCATAGCTAGATTCACTCTCAGTGAAGGTCGGAACCCTGTTAGCTTTCTCTGTTGATGTTGTTATTCTGTGGTCCATTTATCTAGTAATAATACATAGTAGGAAAAGGCCAGTTACAATTAATCTGCATTAAACAGGTACGAAAAGAGCAAGAAAATGGTGGGGGAAGTGAACAGAACTTTATGTAGGAACAGGAAATATAAAATGTGACCACATTTGAAATGTAATTAAGAATATTGTAGGTTACAGTTGTAACTGCTAATTCTTAGCATGGATGCATTGTATCCTGCTGAATTTTCCTTTGTTGGCATAATATTGCTGCCAACATTTTATAATAGCACTTTGACTTTTCCAGTTAAAAGGGCAGTTTAACAAAAATATTTGAAGACTTTAGTTTCTCCAGTAGTATTTGGTTTTTGTTCATTTTTAAAGTTCGGTATTCAGATTGTTCCCTTTCAAAGTGGGGAGTTTGTCAGATATGTTACATTTTTCTCAGTTGCTGACTAGCAGACCTCTTTCAGAGGCTTGTTTACCACCAGCATCACTTCGTCATCATTTTCATCAGCCCTGTGAAGTCCTGTATTTTTGCAGTCATGTTAATGGCATCCAAGGTAAAAACCAATGACAGCATAGAGGCCATGTATTAGGTGGGAAGAAATTTTAAATGAGGGCTGGTATGAACATTGTCAGTTTATTGGTGAATATCATAATGTCTATATTCCTGTAACCTTGGATTGTTTGGGAATTAGATCCTAAATATTCAGAAGATAGGAACCTCTATGTTTATATTAGTATTTTCTTTATTTTCCCAACATTTGTTAGAGAGAGAGAGAGAGAGAGAGAGGAGAGGGGTAGAAGGAGGAGAGAGAATCTCAAGCAGATTCCACACTGAGTCCAGAGCCCAACATGGGGCTCAATCTCATGACCCAAAGACCATGACCTGAGCCAAGATCAAGAGTTGGATGCTTAATCAAGTCAGCCACCCAGACACCTCTGTATTGCTATATTCAATGACTAGGCTTTTATGAACTAATTTGAAGTCTTTTACCTATCTTAATTACTTGAATATATGACTTGAGATAATTATAGTTGTATAGTAGAAATTTTCCAAACACAATGGTGATAAGCAGTGCTGCGAAGGTTAATAGCAAAGCTCTGACAAGCTTAGCCTGTGCAGCACTGGCACAGCCTTATGAAAACAATTATGCAAAAATAATAATCCTGTTGCAACTTCAAATCCAGGTGCATAAAAATATTAATTGATTTTTTTTCTTTCAGTAGTGCTAAGTTGCCAGTGGAAACTGCCCATGGGCCACATGAGAGACCACGGATCCTGTAATGCTGGGAGGCATAAAGCTGGCACAGAAGTGCTGCAGAGAGGCTGTCACCAGTTAGAGGGAAGGAGCCAGAGAAGCAAGAGGTGTGGCAACAGCCAAGGGTCTTCAAAGGTAGATGGACTGTGCACTCCCTTCCTGAATGGGAGACCAGCACAGAGACCTTGGGGGCACGCCCTGCCCAGCCCTGCCCAGCCTCGCCCAGGCTCCAGCCGGAGGCTCCGCCCCAGGCCATGGCCTTCCACTTGCTCACGTGACCATGCCACAGGCATGCAGAGAGGCAGGCTGAGCTCTGCCAGGCCAGCAGGGTCCGTGCCAGGCCTGGTGGACTTCGAGGACAAGGAGCAGGTGAAGGCCTTTCTGGAGAACGTGGTGGAGTGCAAGTACCAGTGCTACTGTGAGAAGGACCCGAATGGTGAGTGCTGGCAGAGCAGCCTGCGAACACGAGGAGATGCATGGGGATGGGCGGGGGCTGCAGGGGCCACGAGCCACCTCTGAAGGAGATCCAGAAGGGGTCTCTGGTCTAGGTAAGTTGGTGGGGCCAGGTGCTTGAGGACCCCTAATCCTCTGCCATCTGCCCCATCCCCCAACTGAGTCAGATTCATTTAATTTTTTAAGGCCAGAAAAAAATGAGTAATTTTGTAGGAAAACGGTGTTTACTGTAACTGACAAAGGAAGAGATAGAAAACCTAAATGGAGAAATTTCCATACACCACCCACAAGAAATAAAGTTGGGGGATGAAGCTGCCCTCCATAATGTATCTGATCCTCCTGGTTTCCCATGGGAATGCCATCAAACACTTAAAGAAAAGATTACTTTAGTGGCATTGAGATTTGAGAGCATAGAAAAAGATTGAAACTTTCCACAGTGTAAAAAAAAAAAAGCGAAAGCAGTGTAACACTGATATTATGACCCCATAAAGACAGGACCAGGAGAAAAAAAGCCAACTTCAGTTGCGAGAACTAATGAGGAAAGTCTCAGTAAGATATCATCAATGGATTCCACGGCACATTAAGTGACCCAAATATCTAGCCAAGTGAGGCCCCTTTTGGGAAAGCCACGATGAGATGGCTAGTATTTGGAAATTTATAAATAAATTCTGTAAATAGAATTCCCATATTACCTGGTCACACCCGGAAAACACTATTGGTACATATGGTAGAAAATATTTTGTGAGATTGAACATTAATTACTTGAAGTAATTTTTACTTTCATACCAACTTCATATTTAAAATTATGTCCTGGAGTAAAACACATATCATCATAGGGTTACCAGCATTTGGAAATTCTGGGAGAGCATTTAAAACTCCTGATACAATACAACGTCCCAGGGTTGGCAGGGTAGGGGTCCGCACTCAACTCACTTGGGTGAAGATGGAAAGATGATGATGTGGAAAGAGGGGCTCCTTGTTTATAAAAGACCCTCAGAAGAAGGAAATGAAGTGGAGAAGAATGTCTTTATTTGGGGCATATAATGTTTAAGTTGTAATTATGGTACAGAATCAATACAAATTCATCTGGAAAAATTAAGAATTGTCGGAAAGAAAAAAGACAGGGAGGGGTGAAGAGAAGCCATTCCTAATCCCGTAGTCATTAGAAACAGCCAGTATTATTTGTCACATATCTGCGAGCCTCTCTCTATCCTGTTCATCCAGCCATGATTGAGGTCCGTGGAAAAGGCAGACAAGATGTTAATCTGAGAGGCAGGCATGTGGAGTGACGACAAGCTCTGACACTGAGCCAGGTGGCCTGAGTTTTAAGTCCCAACTCATTTGTTTCTATGTGTGGAACCATCGCCAGTTATTATTTAAAGAGTAGATGGCCTGATACCTCTGAGTGTATTACTTGATACCTATTAAAAACTGGAAATTCTGCGGTGCAACTGTTTTATATATATAGTGCGGGGGGTAATTTCTTCAACTGTAAGTAAGAAGAGGCTCAAGTAAGTTTTCAAGTATAACATTTTAAAGGCACCTGTGTAAGAGCTGAAGTAGATAAAACGTAAAAGCCAACAGTTTTGCATTTGTTAAAGCAGATTTTTTAAGGAACTCCATGTGTCTTCTAGTGCACTAAAAATACATTCTCACCTTTGTTGTTTCTTGGGTAATGTTGGGAAAGAAAGGACCCAATTATTCCCTGATAGTATAATTTTACTTGTTTTACAGGACAGAAAGTTATCTAAGCTCAATAGTTCTGAGAAATGTCTTCATCTAGGAGCATTCCCTCTGTTTCTTAGAAGTTTGAATTTGGGAGAAAGGTTGACAATCTGGGGGAAAAAAAAAGACGAAGCGAAAGGAACAGCATGCTCAGGAGGGCACACACCACGCCAGTTCCCTTGCTTCTAATGGTTATCACGTACCAACCCAAGTGGCTGCCGCCTTATTAATCATCATGTATGTATTTAGTAGAGATATGAACTACAACTGATACTTAAAGTACTGAAGCAATATGTTTTAGAAGTTACATATTTTAGAAAACTATCATAATTATTCAAGGGAAAAAGGTTTAGCTTTTATGTGGGCTCTATTTGATAATGATTTTTACCCCCATTTGACATCTCATGTAACAATGTACAGTGATAGTAACTAAATTTACTGTGGTAACCATTTTGCAATATATATATACAGCAAATCATTATGTTGTACATATAAAAAGTATTACAGTGGTACATGTCAATGATGTCGCAATTAGAAAAACTTTGATTTAAACATAGAACATTGACATGAGAATCTTAAAGAAGAATCAGACTGGACCATAGAAATAAGCCCACTTATTTATTATCTACAGATTTATAGAAACGTTTAATTTTTTTTTGAGGTTTAGTGGATCTGTTTCTATTCGCAGTGCTGAAAACCCTTCAACTATCTCACTGTTTGCTAGCAGGTGAACTTGTATACTCTTGTTTTTCTTCTGGATTCATGAAAAGCTCTACTACTATGAGAAGTAGAACCCTGTGCCCATCCTCCACAGCACAGCAGTCTTGGCTGATTATGTAAGTGTGCCTTTCGGAGCTCCCTGCCACCCGGCTCCCTTGGGCCCGGTCCTGAGCAGAGCTCTTCCTGGCGCAGACACAAGTGTGAGATCCTGGGAGTGAAAACCAGAAGCCGCTGCAAATGTTTCCAAAAGTCCTGTCACCGAGGACCTTATGCGGATACTGTGTTTTATGCGGATGCTTATTATTTATGTGTTTTATGCGGATGCTGATTTGCATTCACTCTCCTGCTCAAAAAATTGTGCGTGGGGATGTCCTCTGTTCTACCTGGGTGGCTACAGTAGCAGAAGTCTGAGGCTAGAACTCTCTGGGCAGAGAGAAACTGTCAGCTACTAGTGTTCTGAGAAAGGCACAGGCAGGAGGAATGCTTTGGAGAAATAAAGACAAATGAGCTAGGTCTGTTGCTGACAGTGCTAAAAACTGACAGATACGCTAGTGTCGGAACGAGGCCTGATGAAATACATAAAAAGACAGGATTGTTTTCAAAATGAAGTATAAAGCATCATAATGATTTATGGATATTAGACCTTTCCACATTACCTTCATAACCAAAGAATAAATGACAGAAGCAGTTAGCATTGATGGAGTAATTTCCTGTAGCTATCATTTTATTTTCAATCTTGGAATGAATTACCTTGCTGTTCCTTGCCGTTCACTTTCAAACTCAGATGAATTGAAAGCACACCTGGATAAACTGTAAAGGACACTGAGCCAGAGGAGAAATAGGTCTTCTGTGAAGGTTGGTTTTTGTGATCTCCTTGAGCTTATCTGTTGCTTTCTAAATGTTTTCCTTGTTTATGATTTAAAAAGGAATGGAGTTCAGCTTAAATATCGGGGCCATATAATTTTAAAAAAATCATCTTCAGAAGTTGATTTTCTTATATGTGTTTTCTATTTTATTTTATTTGTAAAAGATTTTACTTATTGATTTGTGAGAGACACAGAGACACAGGCAGAGGGAGAAGCAGGCTCCCCATAGGAAGCCCAATGTGGGGCTGGATCCTGGGCCAGAATCACGCCCTGAGCCAAAGTTAGACACTCAGCTTCTCAATCACCCAGGTGTCCCTGTGTTTTTTATTTTAATTTAGATAATAAGGCATATGTCATCAATCTCGAAGTGATTTGCTATTTGGTTAGTCCCCCAGACTCCTTTCAGGTTTTATCCACAGATTAGAAATTATAGGGATCTTTCACTTTATGTGTTTTATGCGGATGCTTATTCATCTGCTCCTCTTGGTTCTTCATTAGAGAACCAAACTTTTTGAAGTGAAGTTGAGTAAAGGTATAGACAGAATTCTAGTAAGGGGCAGTTGCCACTTGAGGAAGTCTTAAGAAATCACTTTATTTTTTTTAACTCTTTTTTTTTTTTTAAGATTTTATTTATTCATAAGTGACACAGAGAGAGAGACAAAGAGACAGAGAGAAAGTCAGAGACACAGGCAGAGGGAGAAGCAGGCAGGGAGCCCACAGTGGGACTTGATCCTGTCGGATCAAGCCCTGGCCCAAAGGCAGTGCTAAACTGCTGAGCCACTCAGGCTGCCCAATTTTTAAAACCTTTTTATCAGGGACGCCTGGGTGGCTCAGTGCTTAAGCATCAGCCTTCAGCCCAGGGTGTGATCCTGGAGTCCCGGGATCGAGTAGCACTTTGGGCTCGCTGCATGGAGCCTGTTTCTTTTTCTGCCTATGTCTCTGCCAATGTCTGTCTCTCTGTCTCATGAATAAATAAAATCTTTAAAAAATCCATCAAATGCCTCTTTTGTGCCAACCACGGGACTATGTGCCTTGTTCTTTTGCATTCTTATAACAGTCATATTAACCACCACTTGTCTTGCTTTAACTGTACTTTGAGATAACTGTGGATTCATGTGTTGAAATACATAATACAGATCCCGTGTACACTTGACCCTGCTTCCTCATCTCGCATAGTTATGGTGACCATGTGGGTACATCGCCACTAACGTAGTCCCTTAGGCTTTTTCAGATTTTACATACCTTGTGTATGTGCATACGTTTGTGTATTTTTTCCTGTCCAGTTTACTACATGTGTAGATTACCGTTTCTTTTGAACATATGATGGAAAGAAGGATGAGGTAAGTTATGGGAGGTAAATGAAGTATAGACCTGGTTTGACTCTAGGTCTGTTTGACTCAGAGTTTTGATTTTTCAATAGCAGTAGCGATGGACACTCCTGGTTGGTGCAGTGGGTTGAGTGTCTGACTCTTGGTCTCAGCTCCAGCCATGATCAGGGTCATGATTTGGAGCTTCGTGTCAAGCTCCATGCTGAGCGTGGAGTCTGCTTAAGATTCTGTCTCTCTCTGCCCCTGTCCCCTGCCTCTCTGTAAAATAAATTAATCTTTAAAAAATAATAGTCATGATGAATAACTAATAATAACAACAATAGCTGAAGCTCACTGAGTTACATATGAAACAGACTATTTGGGACACCTTACAAATATTTTTATGAAATCATCAATAAGTGCTAGGTTAGGCATGATGCCAGGTTTTTAAGGGAATAAGTGTAAATCATCAAGAATACTTAGAATGTAATAGGGAGACATTTTCTTCCCCCTAAAGTAGAATAGATCTTTATGGCCACATGCAATCCCAGGAATGTTTGAGTTTAATGTCTCAAGTTACAGATCCAACTTTCCAAGGGAAAATGAATACATTTGGTGAATGATCACTGATTATCGAATATGATAATACTTTAGGAAGATAATAGACTAATCAGCAGGCCATAATTTACGATTCTTTTAGTTACATATCTTGTAAAGCTGTCCCTGTGATGAACAGCAGCACTTCTTCAGAGCAGGAATTACAACATGCTCCTGTGTCATAGATCCCAGGAGGTTTCGGTGCTCTTGTAGACAGCAGACAGAAATAAAAGGAAGTTTCTCCTTTTTTACCTTGTATAATCCCACTGGAAAGTGAAACGTGTGCTGAGAGTTGATACTTCTAGGTCACCTCCCTGAAGAGGCCCCGGGCAGGCACTGTCGTAACAGTTCTTGGACAGGACTGACGGCCCCCAAAGGAGGTGGGAGGGTTTCTGCAACAGGCTACTGGTGGAACAGGGCACTACTGTCTAGCCCCAAGAAGCTTCTAGTGAAGAGGGCCCCGAGGAACCTGCATCCTTTTCCTTAACTCTTTCAGAGGTTACGGCATATGCTCAGATTGGAGTTAAAGGTAAACTCAGTTCTGTGTAGCTTGTGGTTGTTGCTTTTGAAAAATGAGCAGCTACAAGAAAGCAACACCAAGTATGGTTTAGTAGGCCTTAGCTTTTTGGAACTTGAATTTGGATGTAGATAACCCAAATGGTTTTGAAGCTATATATCATTAGGAACTCTTTGGAAACCACAAAACCTTTTTAATGGGCCACTCTATCAATTTTCTGCTCTTCTAAGGAAGTTATTCCTATTCATGACTCCTTTTGATCTTTGGCTAACACTGAGACAATAGTAGTGACCATTTAGTTTTCTTCTTCCTCTGAAAGCTTGTACACGTTTTCTGCCTCGGGTTGTGTCCACTTGGATGCCTGGAGAATGTTGACAAACGAAAGGTTAGGCTAGCCTGTTGATGCTGCATATTTGATTGGGCTGTAAAAGTCAAAAAGGTTCCTTGGCTTCCGCGGAGAAGCGTTCTGCTTGATGGTCCAGAATACTGATCGAGTAAAAACAACATGTTCCAGCCATCCTTCACACACACCTTAAGTGAAATTAATGAGATCACTCTATGATTACGCTTTGTGTTTTATTTTTCACTTTCTAGGTCTGTATGATCTATTGGCTGTTCTGCCAGTCCAGCTGGGGCCACGTGTGGACAGCCAGGAAGACCTGACCTTCCTCTGGGATATGTTTGGTGAGAAAAGCCTGCATTCACTGGTTAAGGTAAAAACCATGCTGATGTCAGATTCTCTTGGTGGGAAAACATGGAAAAACATTTTGAGTGCTGTCTCATAAACCAGAGATCAAATTGTTGCCTTCTGCAAGGCAGAACAAATCAGCCTTGTTCCGTGATGAGCATGGAAGTTGTTAAAGATTTTACCAAAAATACCTAGATGATTTCCCTTAATGGTGGTGATCTGGCTGTGTGCACTAATGAAGCCAACGTATGCCTGCCCTTGTTTAGAAGAAGAATATGAAATAATAGGAAGGTATAGGCTCCTTATGGACAACATTCATGAGCTGGAATTTAGCTTGAGTAATGAATGGTCACAACAAAAATTAGAAGGAATATATTTTCTGAGGTTAGGGATGGCAGCAGTTCATAGCCACATTAATTTAAAATAATTACCTTTCCACACCAATCTTAAGATAATTTGTTCCAACTCTCTGAAGAAAGTCCATGGTATTTTGATAGGGATTGCATTAAATGTGTAAATTGCCCTGGGTAACATTGACATTTTCACTATATTAATTCTTCCAATCCATGACCATGGAGTATTTTTCCATCTCTTTATGTCTTCCTCAATTTCTTTCAGAAGTGTTCCCTAGTTTTTAGGTTGGTTCGTTTATTCCTAGGTATCTTAGGCTTTTGGGTGCAATTGTAAATGGGACTGACTCCTTAATTTCTCTTTCTTCAGTCTCATTGTTAGTGTATAGAAGTGCCACTGACTTCTGGGCATTGATTTTGTATCCTGCCACACTGCCAAATTGCTGTATGAGTGCTAGCAATCTTGGAGTGGAGTCTTTTGGGTTTTCTATGTACAGTATCATGTCATCAGTGAAGAGGGAGAGTTTGACTTCTTTGCCAATTTGAATGCTTTTTATTTCTTTTTGTTGTCTTATTGCTGAGGCTAGGACTTCTAGTACTATGTTGAATAGCAGTGGTGAGAGTGGACATCCCTGTCTTGTTCTTGATTTAGGGGAAAGGCTCACAGTGTTTCCCCATTGAGAATGATATTTGCTGTGGGCTTTTCATAGGTGGCTTTTAAGATGCTGAAGAATGTTCCCTCTATCCCTACACCCTGAAGAGTTTTGATCAGGAATGGATGCTGTATTTTGTCAAATGCTTTCTCTGCATCTATTGAGAGGATCATGTGGTTGTTGTTTTTTTCTCTTGCTGATATTATCAATCACATTGATTGCTTTACGAGTGTTGAAGCAGCCTTGCATCCCGGGGATAAATCCCACTTGGTCATGGTGAAGCATCTTCTTAATGTATTGTTGAATCCTAGTGGCTAATATCTTGTTGAGAGTTTTTGCATCCGTGATCGTCAAGGATATTGGTCTATAATTCTCCTTTTTGGTGGGGTCTTTGTGTGGTTTTGGAATTAAGGTGATGCTGGCCTCGTAGAATGAGTTTGGAAGTACTCCATCTCCTTCTGTCTTTCCGAATATCTTTAGTAGAATATGTATGGTTTCTTCTTTATTTTTTTAAAGATTTATTTATTTATGATAGACATATATAGACAGAGGCAGAGACACAGAAGTAGGGAGAAGCAGGTTCCATTCAGGAGCCTGACGTGGGACTCGATCTCAGGTCTCCAGGATCAGGCCGTAGGCTGTAGGCGGTGCTAAACCACTGCGCCACCGGGGCTTCCCTGGTTTCTTCTTTAAACGTTTGATAGAATTCCCCTGGTAAGCCATCTGGCCCTGGACTTTTGTGTCTTGGGAGGTTTTTGATGACTGCTTCAATTTACTCCCTGGCTATTGGCCTGTTCAGGAAACAACAAATGCTGGAGAGGATGTGGAGAAAGGGAAACCTTCTTGCACTGTTGGTGGGAATGTCAATTGGTGCAGCCACTCTGGAAAACTGTGGAGGTTCCTTAAAGAGTTAAAAACAGATCTGCCCTACATACGACCCAGCAATTGCACTGCTGGGGATTTACCCCAAAGATACAGGTGCAGTGAAATGCCGGGACACCTGCTCTCTGATAATTTATAGCAGCAATGTCCACAATAGCCAAACTGTGGAAGAAGCCTTTGTGTCCATCAAAAGATGAATGGATAAAGAAAATGGGATCTATGTATACAGTGGAATATTACTCAGCCATTAGAAACAAGTACCCACCATTTGCTTCCATGTGGATGGAACTGGAGGGTATTACACTGCGTGAAATAAGTCCGTCGGAGAAGGACAAATGTTATATGATCTCATTCATTTGGGGAATATAAAAAATAGTGAACGGAATAAAGGGGAAAGGAAATAAAACAAGTGGGAAATATCAGAAATATCTCACAGACCATGAGAGACTACTAACTCTGGGAAACGAAGAAGGGGTGGTGGAAGGGGAGGTGGGTGGGCGGTGGGGGTGACTGGGTGATGGGCACTGAGGGGGGCACCTGATAGGATGAGCATTGGGTGTCATGGTATATGGTGGCAAATTGAACTCCAGTAAAAAATAATAAATAAATAAAAATAAATAAATAAGTAAATAAATAAATAAGTAAGTAAACGAAAATTACCTTTGACAAGGTCAACTGAAATTTGAAGAAGTTGCTTTTTTTTTTTCCCCACAACGCCATTGAAATGGTATTTTGTGTATAAATACATGAAAGTTCAAAACGAAGAAAAAGAGTTTCTGGAGCTGGTTCTTGGTAAAGCATCATGCCATGGAAATGGTCAGCCACCAGAAATGAGGTCTTGCCACACAGCAATGCTGGGAGTGATCAGAAATCTTAAAATAGTAAATTAGATTAAGAAGCTTAGTTTTGCTTCTGGAGATATGAATTGCATTTTTTTTCATTTAACTCAAGCTGAAAAAAAAGATGTGAGTCTTACCTGAGTCTGTAGGAAATTGATACCTGTGGTGCCTTAGCTCTATCTGCACCAAAACCAAACTCAGGTGAATTTGCTATGGTTGTCTGTCACGAGAGAAGGATGTTACTGATGTATAGTATTTGAAAATCAGCCACTTCCAATGTGCTTTTGCTTCACAGGCTAGAAGAAATCTTAGTCCATTTTTTCCCATCAAATTGGCTGAAATTTGCCTGCCTCAAGCAGTAGCAACTCTCAAGAAATGAAAAAGTTGAGATGTGGCATTTTCCTAACAATACATGTAAAGACTAGAGTGCTTGATTTAGTTTTTATGGAATTGCCACGGTACCTTTGTGTATCGTTGTGTTCATCAGCACCCCTTAACCATTAAACAGACATGCCCAAAACAATGCATGCATGTGTGTCTCTATTTAGTTGTAATGTGGCCACTGTTTCCTTCCTATAAAATGGAAATTATAATGTTAACAAGGTGGTTTGTGAGTTTCAAATACAATAGTGAAGATCTTCTTTCTTTGATAGTTACATAGGTTAGGCAAATACAAGCAGGCATTTAGTATTAAATTATAGCACGTGAAAGACCAAAAAGTAGTGATAGGTGGTTGTTATTTCTACTAAGAAAAGGACACTAATTTTTTTTCAAAGTCTTAGTTACACTAGCTCTTGAGTTTTAAGCTTGGTGGTTTTTCAAAGTAAATGTGACTAGTAAGTGGCGAGGAAGCATAGTCACTGATATCCTGGTTTTAGAAAAGCAATGAGTAAACAAATTGATGTTGCTAGCATTTAAGTGGCACAGTAGCATGTGTACTATTACAAGGATCTTTCTGTAATTGCTGTAAAATGTGCTTTTAATGTTTACTGTGCCCCTCTAGTCCATTCTCTGTTTCTTACTAGCTGCCCCCCACTCCCAGCCTCTATCACACGCAAACTTCAAGTGTGTCTTTTGACCCATTCTGTTCTTTCAAGTATGTCAACAAGCAAGAGAGAGAAAGCGAGCCACATGTGCACGTATGCGAGAATGCGCACAAGTGCTAGAATGCGCAGAGGGAGATGGAGAGAGAAATTTTAGCAGACTCCCCACAGAGTGTGGAGCCCTGTGAAGGATCCGGGGTCCCGACCCTGAGATCAGGACCTGAGCCCAAACCAGGAGTCGGGGTGTAACCAACTGAGCCACCCAGGGGCCCAGGTAGAGACCTCTTCTTAATTGGCTTTGACTTTATTTGACCATGGTAGGAGCCAGTATATTGAAAGGGTTAAAGCAGCAGAATGATGATATCAGACTGGTTTTTTTTTTTTCAGAAGTAAAATTTAGTTGCTACAGAGATGGGATGGGCCTGGAGATTTCCAGGTCAAGACAATGGCAATGAACCCATGGGTGAGGGAAGGAAAGTGATTTTTGTTTTGAGAAAGGGAGTTGGATGCTCAGCCTGCCCTCACCATCAGGGTGATGTTTCTCAACATATTGAAACTCCTCCCCCGTGTTGGTTAAACCTCAGCTCCTAGACACCACATCCACTAATCCAACCACCAGATTGTTGATGCCAGGCCATCGGGGGTTGAGAGAGGGCTCCAGAGACCTGCACAAGCCCTGACCTACCACTTCTGACATAATTGAATATCTTCTCATAAGAAAGGTGATTTTAGTTTTATGTTCATTTGCTATTTGGCAGTTAACCAAGTAGAACTTCCTACTGTGTAGTTGGATACGTGGATCTTGAGGATAATTAGTAAGTTCTAGGTTGTAGGTAATAGACTTGGGAGTCGGGTTGCCAGATAAAATACAAGGCATCCAGTTTAATTTGAACTTAAGAGAAACAGTAATTTATTTATTTATTTTTTAGTGGACGTATGAACTGTGCTGTCTTTTTATATTTCCTTTTGTGAAATCTCGCAACTCTGATTGGGGTGTCATCAACATTTAGATAGTAACTCTTTGTAACCACTTTATTGAGACATATATCAGACAGTTTACCCATTTCAAGTATATGTGCAAGGATGTGAAGTGTACGCACAAAGTGATGCAGCCACCTCCACGATTCTAGAATAATTTCATCTCCTCCCAACAAACCCCTGTCTCATGTAGCTGTCTACCGCTAATCCTTCATCCTCTGACCCTTCCTCACTCCAGCCCTATGCAACCACTAATCTACTTTCTGTTTCTATTTACCTGTTTTGGACAATTCATGTAAATGGAATCATATGGTGGGTAGATTTGTTTGCCATCGGCTCCTGTCACTTAGCTTAATCCACATGATAATATGTAGCAATACTTCATACCTTTCTATGGCCCAGTAGTATTTATGGATATACCAGCTTTGTTAACCTCTTTATCCAGCTTTGGACATTTGGGTCATTTCTACCTATTGCCTATGATGAATAATGCTGCTAAGAATCTTTACATAGAGGGGCTGCAACGTGGCCTTATGGGCTGAGAAGAAAAGCCAAGGTGATCGCAGTAATGAATGCTGTGGAAGAAAACCAGGGGTCTGGCTAGTCTCAGAAGGTGGAGGAGGCCAGTCCTCCTGCAATGCAGCAGCCCACCAACCCTGCATCCCCCACTGTGGCCACCACACCTGAGCCCGTGGGGGCAGATGCTGGGGACAAGAACACCACCAAAGCAGCCAATGATGAGCTGGCCTACGAGGACGGCCGGGGCTTTGGCACTGGGGAGCTGGTGTGGGGGAAACGTCGGGGCTTCTCCTGGTGGCCAGGCCGCATTGTGTCTTGGTGGATGACAGGCCGGAGCTGAGGAGCTGAAGGCACCCGCTGGGTCATGTGGTTTGGAGATGGCAAGTTCTTGATGGTGTGTGTTGAGAAGTTGATGCCGCTGAGCTCCTTCTGCAGTGCTTTCCACCAGGCCACATACAACAAGCAGCCCATGTACCCGCAAAGCCATCTATGAAGTCCTGCAGGTGGCCTGTAGCCATGCGGGGAAGTTGTTCCCAGCGTGCCACGACAGCGATGAGAGCGACACTGCCAAGTCCGTGGAGGTGCAGAACAAACAGATGATCGAGTGGTCTCTCGGAGGGTTCCAGCCTTCTGGCCCCAAGGGCCTGAAGCCACCCAAAGAAGAGAAGAACCCCTACAAAGAAGTTTACACAGACATGTGGGTCGAACCTGAGGCAGCTGCCTATGCACCACCCCCCCCAGCCAAAAAGCCCCGAAAGAGTACGACTGAGAAGCCTAAGATCATTGATGAACGCACAAGAGAGCAGCTGGTGTACAAAGTGCGGCAGAAGTGCCAGAACATCGAGGACATTTGCATCTCTTGTGGGAGCCTCAACGTTACCCTGGAACACCCTCTCTTTGTTGGAGAAATGTGCCAAAACTGTAAGAACTGCTTCCTGGAGTGTGCATATGTATCACCATGATGATGATGACAGCTACCAGTCCTACCACACCATTTGCTGTGGGGGGTGGGGGGCAAGGTGCTCATGTGTGGGAACAATAACTGCTGCAGGTGTTTTTGTGTGGAGGGTGTGGATCTCTTATTGGGGCTGGGGGCCACCTGGCAGCCATCAAGGAGGACCCCCGGAACTGCTACATGTGTGGGCACAAGGGCACTTACGGGCTACTGCGGCAGCGGGACGACTGGCCCTCATGGCTCCAGATGTTCTTCACCAACAGCCACGACCAGGAATTTGACCCTATGAAGGTTTACCTGCCTGTCCCAGCTGAGAAGAGGAAGCCCATCCGGGTGCTGTCTCTATTTGATGGAATTGCTACAGGGCTTCTGGTGCTGAAGGATTTGGGGATTCAGGTGGACTGCTACATCGCCTCCGAGGTGTGCAAGGACTCCATCACGGTGGGGAAGATCATGTATGTTGGGGACGTCTGCAGCGTCACGCAGAAGCATATCCAGGAGTGGGGCCCATTGGATCTGGTGATTGGGGGCAGTCCTTGCAATGGTCTCTCCATCATCAATCCTGCCCATAAAGGACTCTACGAGGGCACTGGCCGGCTCTTCTTTGAGTTCTACCACCTGCTGCATGATGCGCGGCCCAAGGAGGGAGATGACCGCCCCTTCTTCCGGCTCTTTGAGAATGTGGTGGCCATGGGCATTAGTGACAAGAGGGACATCTCGCGAATTCTCGAGTCCAACCCTATGATGATTAATGCCAAAGAAGTGTCAGCTGCACACAGGGCCCACTACTTCTGGGGGAACCTTCCTGGTATGAACAGGAGGCCATTGGCATCCACTGTGAATGATAAGCTGGAGCTGCAGGAGTGTCTGGAGCACGGCTGGATAGCCAAGTTCAGCAAAGTGAGGACCATTACTACTAGGGTCGAACTCCATAAAGCAGGGCAAAGACCAGCATGTCCCCGTCTTCATGAATGAGAAAGAGGACATCTTACGGTGCACTAAAATGGAAAGGGTGTTTGGCTTCCCTGTCCACTATACTGATGTCTCCAACATGAGCCACTTGGCGACGCAGAGACTGCTGGGCCGGTCGTGGAGCGTGCCGGTCATCCGCCACCTCTTCGCTCTGCTGAAGGAATGTTTTGTTTGTGTGTAAGGGACATGAGGGCAGACTGAGGTAGTGACACAAAGTTAAACAAGAAAACACAAAACACAGCAAAACACTGACAACATGAAGATGGAGAGAAGTATCCGCACGCAGAAGAGAAAAAGGAAATTTAAAACAAAACCAGAGGCGGAAGTACCAGAGGGCTTTGCCTTGCACAAAGGGTTGCACATCATCTCCTGATTTTTCAATGTTAATCTTCAGTCCTTTTTAAAAACAAAACCAAGGTCCCTCCTGTCTCCCCCTCCCCTTTTTGTAGGTAAAACCTTTTGTTTTCTACTCTTTTCAGAGGGGTTTTCTGTTTGGATTTTTGTTTCTTGCTGTGATTGAAACAAAGAGGGTTTATTGCAGCAAAAACCAGTAACAGGACATAGCAACAATACCTTGCAGAGGAAGGACAGGAGGGAAAAAAAGAGGAAATTCTACAGAAATCTATATATTGGAGTTTTTTTCTAACTATGTATGTTTTGTTGTCTTCTCTAGCCTGATCAGATAGGAGCACAAGCAGGGGGTGGAAAATAGTGACGCTCAGCAGCAGACTTTCCTTCCAGCCGCTGAGCTCTCTTGCCAGCACCATTCCTGGTCATGCAGAACAGAGCCCAATGAGCAGCAGGGAGACAGATCACACAAGACCCTTTTATGCAGTATTTCAGGTGCTTACCACACAGGAAACCTTGAAGAAGATCCATTTCTATAAGCCGCTGTTACCTCTTCCAGTTTGTGTGTGTGTGTGTGTGTGTGTGTATATATATATATAAATGACAGATATGAGATATATATAAAAGGTACTGTTAATTACTGTACAACCTGACTTCATAATGGTGCTTTAAAACAGCGAGGTGAGTAAAAACATCAGCTTCCACGTTGCCTTATGTGCAAAGGGTTTTAACGTTGGATGAAGGGAGGCAGCTTGAAGGTGAATCGTTGCCATTCATGGCGGGCTTTCCCTCTAGTGTTTAACAAGGTGAAGGAGGAGAATTCGGGACCATGTACTCCTGCTTCTCCCTGCCAAAAACGGGTATGAGGTGAGATGGGGTGGGTCGGACCGTGGAGGGTTGAGAGTGGGATTCATCCAGGCTCACGCAATAACCTTTCGATTTTTTTTTTCCAAAAAAAAGGAGACTCCCTCGGCAAGATGGCAGTTAAAAGGGGTCTTCATTCCCAGTTTCTCACATTAGCCAATTCAAGGGCTCCTTGTGGTGGGATCAGAAATTATCCAGAGTGTGGGAAAGTGACCGTTAAAAACCCCACCTGGAGAAAAAAAAAAATACAAAATGAAAAAAAAAAAAAAAAAGGAACCTTCACATACAGGTATTTATGTGGACATATTTTCATTTCTGGGGGCTATGTATGTAGGAGCGGAATTGCTGGGTTAAGTGCTAAGTCTGTGTTTAACACTTAGAAGAACCAGCAGTTTCCCAAGGTGGCTCCACTGTTTGTATTCTCACCAGCAGTGTGTGAGGCTTCTGATTTCTGTATGCTTGTCAACCCTATTTTTAAAAAAAGATTTTATTTATTTGAGAGAGAGAGCAAGAGAGCGAGCAGGGAGGTGGGCAGTGGTGAGGGAGAGGGGCAGAGAGGAAATCTCAAGCTGACTCCTTGTGAACACAGACCCTGATTTGGGGCTCAATCTCACACGACCCTGGTATCATGACTTGAGTCAAAATCAAGAGTCGGCTGTGTAACCAACTGAGCCGCTGAAGTGCCCCACCAACACTTGTTTTAGCTAACACTTGCTTTTGTTTGACTTTTTTATTCTCACCTTTCTAGAAGAAGGTGGGACGTGATACCTCCTTGTTGCTGTGGTTTACGTTTCCTTGATGACTGATGAAGTTCATTATCTTTTTGTGTGTTTATTGGCTATTTTTGTATCATCTTTGCAGAAACGTCTTTTGGATTCTTTGGACAGTTTTCTCATTAGATACCTTTGAAATAGTAGACTTCTTTTTAGAACAGTCTTAGATTTACAGAAGTGTCTTTTCCATTTTTTGCCTATTTTTAAGGGAGTTGTGTTTTTCCCTTACCATTGAGTTTTAACAGTTGTCTTTTGTGGATACGTGTCGTTTATTAGATACGTGTTCTGCAAATATTTTTTTTCCAGTCTGTGGCTTGTTTCTTCATTCTCTGAACGGTTTCTTTCACAGAACAGAAGTTCTTAATTTTAATAATGTCCAACCTTGCAATTTCTCTTTCATACGTTGGGCTTTTGGAGTTGCATGGAAAAACTCCTTGCCATGCTCAAAGTCACCCAGGAATTGTGCAGATTTGTCTTTATATTTAGTTCTGTGATCTAATTTGAGTTCATTTTTGTGAACAGGGATAAGTTCTATGCCTAGATTCAAAGATTTTCTGCATGTGAATATCCAGTTGTCTAGCATCAGTATTTGAAAAGACTGGCCTTTCTTCACTGAATCGTCTTTGCTCCTCTGCCAAAGACCAGTTGATTGTATTCGTGTGGGTTTTATTCTGAGCTCTGTTATGTTCTACAGATCTGTTTTTCTGTTTTTTTTTTTTTTTTTGTAAATTTTTATTTATTTATGATAGTCACACACACGCAGAGAGAGAGAGAGGCAGAGACACAGGCAGAGGGAGAAGCAGGCTCCATGCACCGGGAGCCCGACGTGGGATTCGATCCCGGGTCTCCAGGATCGCGCCCTGGGCCAAAGGCAGGCGCTAAACCGCAGCGCCACCCAGGGATCCCTGTACTTCTATTTAAAGTAGGTATCTTGTAGAAGGCATATAGTTGGATCTTTTATCTGCTCTTGCAGTCTCTGGTTTGATTGCTTGCTTGCTTGATTTAATTTATTTAGTCACCAAAGACATAGAAGGAGAGGCAGAGACCTAGGCAGAGGGGAACCAGGCTCCCCACTGAGCAGGGGGCCTTATGTGGGACTGGATCCCAGGACCCCAGTATTAACGACCTGAGCGGAAGGCAAATGTTCAATCACTGAGCCATCCAGGCACCTCCAGTCTCTTGTTTTAATTGGCATATTTAGACCATCCACATTTTAGGTAATTGTTGCTGTAGTTGGGTTAATATTCACCATGTTTGCAACTGATTTTCACTCATTACAGTTGTTCTTTTTTATATTTTTATCACCCTCTCTTTCTCTTCCGTCTCTGCTTTTAGTTTAACATTTTATGGGATTCCATTCTTTCTTAGCATGTTCATATACTTTTTTCTTTTTAAAGATTTTAGTTTTGAGAGAGAGAGAGAGAGAGAAGGAGCAGGGGGAGAAGCAGGAGAGAAGGATAATCAGACTCCCCACTGAGCCAATGCAGGGCTCTATTGCAGGACTTTGGAGTCATGACGTGAGCTGAAGGTAGACGCTTGAACCAACCGAGCCCCCAGACAACCCTGTCCATCTACTTCTTTAAAAGAATTTTTTGTGCTTGCCCTACAGTTTGTTATATTCATTTATAACTAATCCAGGTCCACTCTGAAATAACATTACACCTTTTCACAGGTAGTGCAGTTGCCTTATAGGAGAATATAGTCAATTCCTTTTTTCCCCATCCCTTTATAACATTGCTTTAATTGACTTCACTTTGTCATATTCCTTAAGAACTCAGCATGCTGGTTTTAATACTTTTTGCAAGACAAGTCTGCTGAGCAGTAAATTCCTTGGGTTTATTTGAGTGTTTTGTTTTATTTCTTTTCACTTTTTTTTGTTTTTTATTTTTATTTTTTTAAGATTTTATTTATTTATTCATGAGAGACAGAGAGAGATAGAGAGAGAGGCAGAGACACAGGCAGATGGCGAAGCAGGCTCCATGCAGGGAGCCAGACATGGGACTCGATCCCGGGTTCCCAGGATCACGCCCTGGGCTGAAGGCAGGCGCTCAACTGCTGAGCCACCCAGGGGTCCTCTTTTCACTTTGAAGTACAATTTCAGCAGCTACAGAATTCTTAGGTGGTGGGTTTTTCTTTTTAACCTTTTTTTACCTGCACCCTCTCTGTTCTTGCTTGCATGATCTCTGATGAGGTGTCTGATGTATTTCTTATCCTCGTCCTCTGTAGATAAGGTGCTTTTTTCTCCCCTCTGGCTCTTTTCAGTATCTTTATCTTTGGTTTTTGCTGTTGAGTATTAGTGCAAGATGTAGATCTATGCACAATATCATGTCATCTGCAAAGAGGGAGAGTTTACCTTCCTCTTTGCCAGTTTGAATGCCTTTTGTTTCTTTTTGTTGTCTGATTGCTGGGGCTACGACTTCTAGTACTATGTTGAATATCAATGATGAGAGTGGACATCCCTGTCTTGTTCCTGATCTTAGGGGAAAGGCTCCCAGTGCTTCCCATTGAGAATGATATTTGCTGTGGGCTTTTCATAGATGGCTTTTCAGATGTTGAGGAATGTTCCCTCTATCCCTACACTCTGAAGAGTTTTGATCAGGAATGGATGCTGATTTTGTCAAATGCTTTCTCTGCATCTAATGAGAGGATCCTATGGTTCTTGGGTTTTCTCTTGCTGCTATGATGAATCACATTGATTGTTTTACTAGTGTTGAACCAGCCTTGTGTCCTGGGAATAAATCCTACTTGGTCATGGTGAATAATTTTCTTAATGTATTGTTGGATCCTATTCGCTAGTATCTTGTTGAGAATTTTTGCATCCATGTTCATCAGGGATATTGGTCTGTAATTCTTCTTTTTGGTGGGGTCTTTGTCTGGTTTTGGAATTAAGGTGATGCTGGCCTCATAGAACGAATTTGCAAGTACTCCATCCCTTTCTATCTTTCCAAACAGCTTTAGTAGAATAGGTACGGTTTCTTCTTTAAACGTTTGATAAAATTCCCCAAGGAAGCCATCTGGCCCTGGACTTTTGTGTCTTGGGAGGTTTTTGATGACTGCTTCAATTTCCTCCCTGGTTATCGGCCTGTTCAGGTTTTCTGTTTCTTCCTGTTCCAGTTTTGGTAGTTTGTGGCTTTCCAGAAATGCATCCATTTTTTTAGATTGCCTAATTTATTGGCGTATAGCTGCTCATAATATGTTTTTAAAATCGTTTGTATTTCCTTGGTGTTGGTAGTGATCTCTCCTTTCTCAATCATGATTTTATTAGAGTGTTCTCTCTCTTCTTTTTAATAAGGCTGGCTAATGGTTTATCTGTCTTATTAATTCTTTCATAGAACCTATTCCTGGTTTTGTTGATCTGTTCCACAGTTCTTCTGGTCTCGATTTTGTTGAGTCTGCTCAAATTTTTATTAACTCTCTTCTTCTGCTGGGTGTAGGATCTATTTGCTGTTTTTTCTCTAGCTTCTTTATATGTAAGGTTAGCTTTTATTTGAGTTCTTTCCAATTTTTGGATGACTGCTTGTATTGCGATGTGTTTCCCCCTCAGGACTGCTTTTGCTGTATCCCAAAGGTTTTGAACGGTCGTATCTTCATTCTCATTAGTTTCCATGAATCTTTTTAATTCTTCCTTAATTTCCTGGTTGACCCTTTCATCTTTTAGCAAGATGGTCCTTAACCTGCACGTGGTTGAAGTCCTTCCATGCTTCTTGTTGTCATTTAGTTCTAATTTTAAGGCATTATGGCCTGAGAATATGCAGGGGACGATCCTAATCTTTTGGTATTGGTTGAGACCCAGTATGTGGTCTATTCTGGAGAAAGTTCCATGTGCACTTGAGAAGAATGTGTATTCACTTGCGTCTGGATGTAAAGTTCTGTAGATATGTGTGAAATCCATCTGGTCCAGTGTATCATTTAAAGCTCTCGTTTCTTTGGAGATTTTTATGTTGTGTTTAGAAGACCTATCGAGGGATCCCTGGGTGGCGCAGCAGTTTGGTGCCTGCCTTTGGCCCAGGGCGCGATCCTGGAGACCCGGGATCGAATCCCACGTCGGGCTCCCGGTGCATGGAACCTGCTTCTCCCTCTGCCTGTGTCTCTGCCTCTCTCTCTCTCTGTGACTATCATAAATAAATAAAAAATAAAAAAAAGAAGACCTATCGAATGTAGAAAGCGCTAGATTGAAGTCAAGTATAAGTGTATTATCTAAGTATGTCTTAAATATGGTTATTAATTTAGTTATTAATTGATATCAATTCTTCTGGGGGAGGGGCCTTTTGTGCTGATTTTCAGGTGTGGGCACTTGGGGGAGCTGCTCAGCCCCCTGCCTGGTGCCGGGCTCAGTGAGTGATGTTTATCCTGTTTATCTGGTGAGGGCACTGTGAGGCTCAGTGGGGGTTGTTTACCCCGTGAGGCCCAGGGAGGAACAACCACAGTGTCCGTGGCCAGCTCTGGAACCCTAGAGTCAGCTCCCGCAGTAACTAAGGAGCTTTCAGTTGTCAGGGGCCTGGACGCCCCGGGGGCGGGGCCGCTGATCTGCTCTGCTTGGGACAGGAGCCTCCTCACTGTCCTGGGCCCTTTTTTACTCTGCCTGTCCCAGGGGGGAGGCCGGATCCTGGGCTGTGTCCCCAGCGCCCTGTGCTCCCGGGCCTGCGCTGTTGAATTAGTGCTCCTGGGCCGCGCAGCTCCCTCTGCATGGAGCCTCCGCCTGAGCCCCTCAGAGCTGCTCCCGGGTCCAGCCAGGTGCGCTGCAGCCCTTTAGTGAGCTCCGTGTACTCTCCCCAGGGCGCAGGTGTCTGTTAGTGTCCCAGGGAGCCTGAGGGCACCCCCGCCCTCCTGGGGTCCTGCTTGAACTCCCTGCGAGTGCCTTTCCTCCCGGGAAGATTGGCGAAGCTTCTACTTCTCCCGGACGGGGCTTTCTTGTCCTGGGGGCACTCGCCCCGGCCTTAACCCGGCTCCTCACGGGCCCCTCCCTCTTGGATGCCTTTTGTTTCTTTATTAATTTTTTCCCCTTTCCCCCCATCTTCCTGCCTTGATAGAAGCGTGAACTCTTCTCACTGTAGCATTCTTTAAATCTCAGGCTGAATTTGTATATTTTCAGGATGACTTGAAGGTTATCTAGGTAATTTGGTGGGGACAGGTGACTTGGGGACCCTACTCTTCTACCATCTTGCCCCGCCTCCTATAGTCTCATTTTTAAAAAAATTTTTTAAAAAATTTATTTATGATAGTCACACACACACAGAGAGGCAGAGACACAGGCAAAGGGAGAAGCAGGCCCCATGCACCGGGAGCCCGACGTGGGATTCTATCCCGTGTCTCCAGGATCGTGCCCTGGGCCAAAGGCAGGCGCTAAACCGCTGTGCCACCCAGGGATCCCTTTAATCACTTCTTATAGTTAGAATTAGTCCTTCTCAGTTCTTTGAAGTTACTTTGAGATACATTTTTTTTCAAGATTATATTTATTTTCAAATGAGACATACAGAGAGAGGCAGAGACATAGGCAGAGGGAGAAGCAGGCTCCCTGTGGGGTGTGCGATGCAAGACTTGATCCTAGGACCCCGGGATCATGACCGAAACCAAAGGCAAGATGCTCAACCACTGAGCCACTCATGGGCCCAGAAGACTACATTTCCACACCCTGGAGGCTTTTGCAAATGTCCGCAAATGCTCAGCCATCCGACCAACTTCTGAAGGGAAGCCAGCCCCACTCTCAGGGGAT
Organism: Canis lupus familiaris; assembly: GCF_011100685.1. Lineage (NCBI taxonomy): Eukaryota > Metazoa > Chordata > Mammalia > Carnivora > Canidae > Canis > Canis lupus. The sequence goes on along the minus strand of NW_023330695.1, from coordinate 97,989 downwards.
CTCAGAGATTTGAGAGGCTTGGGCCTCCTCGCACATATGCTTTGGGCACCCTTGGCCACTGCCCTCTGTGCGCATGCGCAGGGATGCCAGCTTCTGAGGTGCGCAGGCGCATTCGCATTTAGCAGTGTTGCTAGGTTACACTGGTTCTGCGTAGGAAGATTCTAAGTCGTTGGGCTTAGTCCCTGAGACATTGAGGCGAGGCCCACTTGCCTTATTGCTGGCGCGGGAGTGTATCGCACTAGAGGCGGTGAAACCTGTGTCACCGAAGCCTCGGCTTCGTTATGAAAAAGAGATCTACAGCGCGGAATGGGTGGGGCCTGCTGCGCTTTGGCTCCAACCTCAGGCCTCTGAGCGACCGCTCACCGCCTATGATTGTTTCCAGCTTCCACAGCCCCGGCCCCGGATACCACATCAAGTATCAAGATCTCAGGAAAATCCACAGAGCTGTGGTCGCTGATGATCCAAGAAAATTGCAGGACGTAGAGCAGTTTCTGCTTTTTGATTTATGTGATATAAATGAAAGGGACAGGAAGAACAGGTAGCAGGGCTTTTGAGGCGGGCAGGAGGAGGCGGGGCGGGCAGTAGAGGGGCTCATGACATTAAAAGCAAAAATTCTGGGATCCCTGGGTGGCGCAGCGGTTTGGTGCCTGCCTTTGGCCTGGGGCGCGATCCTGGAGACCTGGGATCGAATCCCACATCGGGCTCCCGGGGCATGGAGCCTGCTTCTCCCTCTGCCTATGTCTCTGCCTCTCTCTCTATCTGTGAGTATCATAAATAAATAAAAAATATTTAAAAAAACCAAAAATTCTGGAGGTTGATTCAGCCACATAAACACCTCTGAATCAGAAAGTAATATTAACAAAATAAAAGAGAATGTACTTGCAAAATATTTACAACATATGTTTAGGAGAAAAAGAACATCTTCGTTTTACAGGGAAGTTATTAAAGGAATGAGATAGGTGCCCCTGGATGGCTGAGTCAGTTGGCCTCTTTTGACCTCTCAGGGTCATGATCTCTGGGTCCTGGGACTTAGCCCCCGGTGAGGCTCCCTGCTCAGTGGGGAGTCTGCTTTTCTCTTTCCCCCTCCCCTCTGCTGGTGTTCTTAATTTCAAATAAAATATTTTTTAAAAAGAGGCATAAAATCCCATTTTCCATATCAAGCTTTGTGAAGATAAGGAATGATGTTACTTATACTACTGCTTAAAATCTAAGTTGTTTTGGACTTTTCAGATAGTTTGGTGGTTAAGTACCACATTGAAAAATAAGTATTTCCTTGAGCCATGAAGCTTATTGATGTAAAGTATATTTAGGAAACAATTAGAAATAAATAATATACAATATGCTATTCTCAGCACTATTTACAATAGCAGTGTATTAAGGAGTCACTTAATGGCCTGTATACGTAAATGGCAGTGTATCCATAGGCTGGACTACTATGTGACCACTGAATGTGGCAGAGATAATTGATACACATTAACATGCAAAGCTGTACTTTGGATCATTAAATGAGAGAAAAATTGTTTTTATGATACAAACACATAAGCAGACAATGGTTTTGAGTTAGTCAAAAAGATGTGCAAATATAAAATTAGTTATCTTCAAACATTTGGATTCTAAGTGGATTTTTCATTTTCTTAAAATCTGTGATTTCTATAGGAAAGATATATAAAAATTCTAAGAAAGGTTTATTATCAATGAACTAATCCGGGAGAACAAGAATATGAATCTTGTGTAGACAAAAAATAGTTTCTACTTATTTACTTTAAAGAGATTTTATCGATTCATTTGAGAGAGAGACCAGGCAAACAAGCAGCAGGGAGGGGCAGGGGGACAAGCAGAAACCCGTGGAGCAGGGAGCCTGATGATGTAGGGCTCGATCCCAGGACCCCCATTCCATGACTGGAGCAGAAGGCAGATGCCTAACTGATTGAGTCACCTAAGTGCCCCTCTTTCTATTTAAAAAAAATTGATGGGTGGGGATTGGTATTTTCTGACAACTTTTAGCCTCTTCAGAACTAAGGGGAATATTTTTATCTGTGTTGTAGGTTGTATTATGCATACATTAAATATATACATATGGTTTTATTTTATTTATTTATTTTTAAATATTATTTATTCATGAGACACAGAGAGAGAGAGAGAGGCAGAGACACAGGCAGAGGGAGAAGCAGGCTCCATTACAGGGAGCCCGACGTGGGACTCAATCCTGGATCTCAGGATCACACCCCGGGCTGCAGGTGGCCCTAAACTGCTGTGCCATGGGGGATGACCTATACATATGGTTTTATTATGTGCAGCTCTATAACATGTAATAAGTAAATGGTTAATAATTTTATTTTGGTTAAATCCTTATGAAAATAAAAAATAAAAGATATAAATGGTATTTCAAAACCTTATAGAATTTTTTGTTGTATCTCTTCTGAAAAAAAATTTAAAAATAGCAAATATAAATGTTCTTGCTCTTTCAAAAGTATTAGTTTACTTCACAAAAGTTTTCTTTAAAAATATTGAACTTTCCTGGTGCCTTGGTGGCTGTTTGTTGAGCATTAGACTCTTGATTTTGGCTCTGGTCATGATCTTAGGATTGTGGGGTTGAGCCCCCCGCCGGGCTCCACGTTCAATGGGGAGGCTGCTTGAGATTGTCTCCCTCTCCCTCTGCCCTTCACCGCACTCATGCATTCTCTCTTTTTCCAAGAAATAGATAAATCTTTAAAAACTATAGAACTCTCCAAATGAATTTTTTAATAATAAACTTATTTTTTTATTGGTGTTCAATTTGCCAACATACAGAATAACACCCAGTACTCATCCCGTCAAGTGCCCCCCTCAGTGCCGGTCACCCATTCACCCCCACCCCCTGCCCACCTCCCCTTCCACCACCCCTAGTTCGTTTCCCAGAGTTAGGAGTCTTCATGTTCTGTCTCTTTTTCTGATATTTCCTACCCATTTCTTTTCCCTTCCCTTCTATTCCCTTTCACTATTATATTCTCCTAATGAATTTATGTATTCTTTCAGTCCATTTATTTCTCAGACAAACCTGAACGCAGGTTATGTAGCAGACATAGTATACTCAGGATCTTTTCAATTTTAAAAAGACTTCAAGGACTCCTGGGTGACTCAGTGGTTGAGCATCTGTCTTTGGCTCAGGGCGTGATCCCAGAGTTCTGGGATCGAGTCCCACATTGGGCTCTCCGTGAGGCACCTGCTTCTCCCTATGTCTCTGCTTTCTCTCTGTGTCTCTCATGAATAAATAAATCTTAAAAAATAAAGACGGGCAGCCCTAGTGGCGCAGCGGTTTAGCGCCGCCTGCAGAGCAGGGCGTGATCCTGGAGACCCTGGATCGAGTCCCACGTCAGGCTCTCTGTATGATGCCTGCTTCTTCCTCTGCCTGTGTCTCTGCCTCTCCCTCTCTCTGTCTCTATGAATAAATAAATAAAATCTTAAAAAAAAATTAAAAAAATAAAAATAAAAAAATAAAGACTCCATGTTGCCCAGTTAGAGCAAGATGAGAAATTTTATGTATTTAGATTTTAAGGCTTTCATTTGTAAGTAATCTCTCTACCCAACATGGGGCTGGACATTTAAGGACACATGCTCTACGGACTGAGCCAGCCAGGCACTCCTAAGATGAGAGATTTTATTTTATTTTGCAAATGATAAAAGATGTATTTATTCTAAAAAGAGAGAGAGAGAGAGAGGGTCATGGGAGAGGGGAGGAACAGAAAGAAAGCGTGGATCTCAAGAAAAATCCACCCTGAGCATGGAGCCTAATGTGGGCCTCTGTCTTAATGACCTTGAGATCATCCTGAGCTAAAACCAAAAGTTGGACACCTAATCAACTGAGCCACCCGTGTGCCCCTAGGTGAGAAATTTTAAATGGAAGTATTAGGACTTAATCTCACGTGAAGCTTTTCCTTGGAACTTCCTGTCAAAAAAAGATTTCTGAATCAGAAATTGTAAAAGATTACCTTTACCTGCCCTTTTGACATTTCAATAATATTAAATACTAATATTGGTAATTGGAAATACTTGATTTATATGAATCTAAACATTTTCTATTAATTAAAATGATTAATAAAATGAGCTTCCCACGACCCCCCAAAAAATAAAAGAGCTCTCCCTGTTTATTTGAATCCTGAGTTTCTTTTGGCTTAAATTTCCTTGAAAATCAAAGTAAGGGTTGCTTTAAAAAAATTCTTTTGTTCTTTTATTCCTTTCTCAAAATGCTTTCAACTACTGAAAATTATTTTAGTTCTTGAACAATGTAATTCCAAGCATAGGACTAGAAGTGCAACAGACCTGTTGTATATGTCATTATTTCACTTAAGGCACACCGTAGATTGTATGATGCCCCACTATTTATGTACCAAGAAGAAATGTTTAAAAATCATGCCAGTTAGAGTTTTAAGACATTTTGTGTTTTTGTTTTGGTTTGTTTTAGACATTTTGAATTAGAAATTGGATTCCGATGTCAGAGATATTAAAAGGTGACAAAATGAGCATCTTGGAATCATTGAAATAGAGTATTCTTGCTCATCCTTAAACGTAGCTGCAAAGTAGGCATAATTGGATCATTTTACCTAATTGTAGTGGGTCTTTGTAAGTTGTAGTAATAGTTATAATAATATTTGTGCTAGGAACTAGTATTCTAAACACTTTGCATGGATCCTCATTTAAAGATCACGACAAGAGGTCTTGTGAGATAACTACCTTTTATTTTATTTATTATTACTATTGTTTCGTAACCTCTATAACCAACAGGGGTCTCGAACCCCTGGCTCCCGAGATCGAGTGACATGCTCTTCAGAGTGAGCCAGACAGGCGACCTGCGATAACTATTTTTATGCCCATTTTGTGGATGAGGAAATTGCGATAAGGCTAAGTGGTCACAGTGAAGCAACAGAGTTAAGTAGGAATGAAACCCAGGTTGAGCTGCCTCCTGAGGTCATGCTCTTCCTAAACAGGCTGCTCTTTTAATAGAGCGGTGAAGAATCACTAATAAATATTGTACTTTCTTCCAAAGTAAACTAATTCTTTGTTTTGGAGTCATGAGAATAACATAGTATTTAACATTTACAATTCCATGAATTAATTTGCAATTTTTGGAAAGGTACACTGTAATTTCCTGACAAGTCCTTTCATGCTCACAGGACTGCTCTCCACTTGGCCTGTGCCATTGGCCGTGTAGATGTGGTGAAGTACCTGCTCGCTTGGAAATGCGATGTCAACCTCCGTGATGGAGAAAACAGGACAGCTCTAGTGAAGGTGGGTGGTCAGAGCTATGTCTGCCTGAGATGGATTGGATTGAAGTCCTTGGAATGAACATTTGTTGCATTTAAACATAACTCATTGGTGAAACTTGTGGCATGTTTCCTTAAGTTCTCAGAATTTACATTCTGTTTCTTGTTGTAATGCTGACAGGCTGTCCAGTGCCAAAAAGAGGCATGTGTAGATATTCTGCTCAAAAAAGGTGCTGATCCAAATGCTAAGGACTTCAAGGGAAACACCGCTCTCCATTATGCGGCCTTTGAGGGGAATATCTTAATAGCACAGAAGCTGCTTTTTAACAAAGGAGAGATAGAGGCCAAAAACAAGGTACAGGTCAACTTTTTTTACAACGTATTTGACATTATAAATAAATAACTAAGTAAGAAAATAAATAAATAAATATAGCTGCAAATCGTTTTTTTACATGTATATGTACATATATTTGTACATAGGTACATATATATATATGAAGACATCGACATTGAATTTTATACAGCAGGTCCTGTCATCATGGAAACAACTCCTAAACCAAGGCAGGGGGAGGGAAAGAGAAAAGTAATGCATAAAGAAAGGCAACATTCTGTCTGCTAGCTACCCTTCCACCCCAGAAAGAAAATCTTCCCCTTAGTGCCTGGGCGTAGATGGTGCCCTCAGAGCCCACAAAGGATTGAAGGCCTAGAGGGGAGTGTGGTGTTGATGGAGGCCGAAAGGTGTGCAGGGGCTTAGGAAATGGATGCTTCTGGGGATGAGTAGGAGACCGTGACCCAGAGGAGTAGCTTGGGTGAATGTAAATGGGAGGAGAAAGCAGCAGGTTGTAATAGGCCTTGGGCCCTCTAGGCCCTAATGTTCAGAAGATGAGAGCAGGGGGATCAGGTCATGACATCCTACAGGTGGTATCTGCTTGTGCTGGTAGCCACTCTGCCAGCCATGTACCACGGTGAGGCCTTCCATTCCGGAGAGTAGCTCCTGCTCAGCCTGTGTAGTTCCTCAGTGGGGTGGTAGGTGTGCATGGGGAGCTGGTGATGACCACACTTGCCAGTCTCCCTGTGCTTTCTTTGACGTGTATTACCTTCAGTCGCTGCCCTTGCAGAAACACTGTTGTGTGCCATAGATAGGGTCGATTTTTCATATTTGGAAGCTCAAGCATTTCCTGGATGAAAATATTTTGAAATAACTGTCTAAGCTTCTGCTTTAAATAACAACACTTTTAATTTTTGAAGATTGTATTTATATGAGAGAGAGCAAACATGAGAAGGGAGGAAAGGCAGAGGTAGGGGAAGAAGAGGCCTTCCCACTGAGCCAGGTAGCCTGATGCACGGGGCTTGATGTCAGGAGTGGGATCGTGACCATAACCAGAGAGAGATGCTTGACCCACTGAGCCCCCCAGGCTTACCATATTACTTCTTCCTTCCTGCCTTCCTTTTTTTAATTAAGCTTTTTTATTTATTTATTTTTTCACCTCACACTCTGGGGTTTATGTACTTATTTTATCTTTTAGTTTTTTCTTTTTAAAAATTTTTTTAGTTGGAGTTCAGTTTGCCAACAGAGCACAGTACCCAGTGCTCATCCCGTCAAGTGCCCCCCCCCCCCCTTGGAGCCAGTCACCCAGTCACTCCAACCCCCCACCCACCTCCCTTTCCACCATCCCTTGTTTGGTTCCCAGAGTTAGGTGACTCTCATGTTCTGTCCCCCTCACTGATATTTCCCACTCGTTTTCTCTGCTTTCCCCTTTATTCCCTTTCACTCTTTTCTATTCCCCATGTGAATGAGACCATATAATGTTTGTCCTTCTCCGATTGCCTTACTTCACTCAGCATAATACCCTCCAGTTGCATCCATGTTGAAGCAGATGGTGGGTATTTTTGTTTCTAATTGTTGAGTAATCTGTGGTATATGTCCGCAATGGAATATTACTCAGCCGTGAGATTTTGTTTATTTTTGAGGAAGTGAGCAAGCATGTACAAGCAGGGGGTGTTGTGGGGGCAGAGGGAAAACAAAGTAAGAATCTGAAGTAGACTTTGCGCTGAGCCTGGCGCAGCGCTGGATCTTATAACTCTGATCATCACCTGAGTTAAGACCAAGAGTCAGATGCTCAACGGACTGAGCCACTCAGTTGCCCCTAAATAATGATACCTCTAAAGAAGCATTAGAGAATACAGGTTTCTTTTATGTATTTATGGCAAATATTTTTGAGAACACAGAATGTGTTTTGAAACTTTATTTTCAAAAATGTTTTCTCACCCAGTTTGTTTTCTTATTTAGTGTCAAACAACAGAGGAAAGCAAAATTTGCCTTGGAAATAGGCTTTGTCTTAAAACACAAAACAAGTGTATTTTACAATATCAAATCTTGCTGCTGTTGAGAAGTTCCTATTTGATCAAAAAGTGATTTATTAACACGGTCGGAGTTTGTCTTTTATCAGCCTTGAGTTAAGAGGGACAAAAGAGGGGCAAAGGAGAAAGCAGTCAGGAACATGCAGAGCGATTTAGACATTTGGCAAGTGAGGGGAAATATCAAGACAAGGTTTTTGGATTGTGTTTGTTTTTCTTCAGTGTTTATGTTTAGGTAAGGAGTCTTCAATTTTCAGGGATAATAATTCTTACTTTACGAACCAGTGAGTGTGTTGTAAACTTATATAGAGATCAATTCTAGGAGGACTCTAAGGACATCAGATTGGCAGTAAACAGGTGGTTGAATGGGCACGAAAAGGGACGCCTGTGTGGCTCAGTGATTGAGCATATGCCTTCGGCTCAGGGCATGATCCCGTGGTCTCCCGAATCGAGTCCCACATGGCGCTCCTTGAATGGAGGAGCCTGCTTCTCCCTCTGCCTGTGTCTCTGCCTGTCTCTCTCTCTCTCTCCCTCTCTCTCTCTCTCTCATCTCTCATGAAAATAAATCAATAGAAATCTTAAAAAAAAACAAAAAGGGGACAAGAAGAGGAAAAAAACAGTATAGTATTTTGCAGCTATAGCCACTTAGATACGAATCTAAACTCTGCTTGCAAATCTAGAATGTCTTGATGGGAAGGACGTAAGGAGTGTGTAAATAATGGAATCAAGTTGCATTTTGAGTTTACTAGTCCTTGTTCTACCTCTAGCCATGGAAATGGAATGCAGGTTTGATAAGTGACTCATTTCTGTTTTTGGCTGAATCCTCAAGTGATAGGGAGAATTGGCCACATAGGTGAAAGAGGAGACTGGCATGGTTGTGTACTGTACTAGTTCTCAGCTAGACTTGTGCTGGTGAATCACAGTCAACTAGGGAACTTTAAAAGAATTTACAAGCCAAAACTGTCCCGTGAAGATTTCGACGGAGTGAATCCAATAACGTGTGTACGCAGAAATTTGGAAATAGGGTTTTGAGATTCTGATACAACTCTTGGCTAAGAACTACTGAATGGGTAGGTATACATATACAAATTTAGAGATGTAAAAATATTAACTGAAGTTGGATACTGGCTACTTCCTTCCACTCTCTCCAACATTAGCCTTTCATCTGTCTGTATCTCTTTGAGAATTACAGATGAAAATTATTGGTCATCTCTGTTGGCTTGAAAAATAATTACCTTTTCTTCCAACTATCAGTCATTCACCAGCACCCAGATGGGAAGTCTTTATGAGTAGTCTTTTAATAAGTAGAGTCTGACCCTTTAAAGATTTTACATGTTTTGCTACCATTCTGATTATTACAAGCAGGGTTTTCCCAATTGCAGCAGTAGAAATCCGTGAACCTTCTTTTTTAGTTGAAGCTGTGGGATAGACTATCTTAGGATGTCTTTCAAATTCATAGGGCCCTGGCATCGTGCATAATCACTACTGTGTTAAACATTCAGCATGTAGTTAGTGACAATACAGATGGTAATTGTTTTAATAACTTTGCTTCAGCATTCCTCTGAACTCCTGTCTGTTCGGTTAGCAATGTGAGGGAAGTAAATACAAATAGATTGTAGTTGAAACAAGCATTGGAAAATTCTGACAGTAGGTGTTAATGAGTCTTCACAGCAATTTTCCTTAGAAGGTGGGGCCTAATTTGTTGGTAAAACATGATCCTGATGCTTTAGGAAAGGTTTGATGTCCAAGTATTTGTTTTACGCACGGCCATTGGAAACAGTCACAGCAAATAGAAAAACACAAGTAGGCTATAGACTAAATGTGGCCCCCGGATGTATTTAGTTTCCACTGTCAGTTGAGGTAATATTTAAAATTATGGCACCATGTAGAACTCTGGATTTTGAGCGTTTCTTACAGATCACTTCTGGTACCTTGAGCCCATGCTGCTGTTTGGTATGCTGTGCAGAGGCTGTCCCTTTATAGGAGGCGTGTGTCTCCAGTTTGCTCGTGTCCCCGCCTAGGTTCTTCACTGACTCGTGTCACCTGCTTTGCCTCCATAAGCACTGAGTTTACAATTACTGTTTTATGGTATATGTTGACAAAGATTTCAAGATTTTCAAGACACTCCATATTAATTTGTAATATATATTTTGTATTTTATGTTAATTTCTTAGGATTGGGGTTGAATTTTCTGTTTCTTTGTCTCCTTATTTTTTTCATTACTTTATTCAGTAATTGATGAGAGACACACAGAGAGAGGCAGAGAGCTAGGCACAGGGGGAAGCAGGCTCTCTATGGGGACCCTGATATGGGCTCGATCCCAGCACCCTGGGATCATGATGTTCACCCTCTGAGTCACCCAGGTGCCTCGGGATGAATTTTCTAAGTTAAGAATTGAAAGTCGTTTTTTTCACAAACATTTTTTCTATATATGTACAGTAGTCATGTACCTTTTGGAATATCTGCAAGCCATGTGAGGTTAATCCTGGTTCTCCTTGGATAGATTATGCATATTTCAGACAGTATTCTCTTTCTCCTTGTAATTATTCCCTAAATACGCAATTTATATAGTAGCTTTTATTATACTAAAAATAATCCGTATAAAGCAGTATTAGAATTTTTGAATAATAGTTTTTACTTAATCTCAGTTTCCCAACATGTAAACACCCAGTGCTCATCTAGTATTAGAATTTTTATTGGTAAGTCATGACATTTTTATTTCTGATTTACACTTAGTCTAAATTATAAATAATCATAAATAGCAATGATAATAGAAACTAGAATACAAACAGGTTTTTTTAGAAGTAGATGTGCATTAGGTTCTCAGAATGAGTATAGTTGAGAATAAAATCTCATTGACTTATTTCACTTAGCATAATACCCTGAGTCAGTCAGAGAAAGACAATTATCATATGATCTCATTCATATGTGGAACTTAAGAAACAAGACAGAGGAGAAGGGGAAGAAGAGAAAAACTTAAACCAGAGAGACTGAGGGAGACAAAGCCTAAGAGACTCTTAATCATAGGAGCCAAACTGAAGGTCACTGGAGGGGTGGAGTGGAAGGATGGGATAACTGGGTGATGGACATTAAGGAGGGCACATGATGGAATGAGTCCTGGGTGTTACATAAGACTGAGGAACCGCTGACTTCTACCTCTGAAACTAATAGTATGCTATATGGAAATGAATTTGAATAAAAGGGTAAAAATGAGAAAAATCTCATACTGAGCTTTCTAACAGTTAAGATAAAACTTTATCATGGTATAATAGGAGAAAGTCCAAGGAGTATTCATTTAGTTATTTATTTTTAATATTTTATTGTTCTTATTTTTTATTTTAAACAAAAAAAAACCCACAATTTTTTATTGGAGTTCAATTTGCCCACATAAAGAATAACACCGAGTGCTCCTCTCATTGTGGGCCCACCTTAACCAAAGATTATTTAGTATTAAGTGGTCAAAATTCATTTGAAGCTTGTTTCTTTTATTTTTATTTATTTACTTTTCTTTTTAATTTTTAAAAGGTTTCTTTATGCATTTTAGAGAGACAGCACACACATGCACAGGCTTGTGGGGGTGGGGGAGGGGGAGAGGGAGAGAGAGTGTCTTAAACAGACTTGGTGCTCAGTGCCAGGGGAGCCCCGAATCCAACGTGGGGCTGGATCCCACGACCCTGAGATCACACCTGAGACAAAACCAAGCGTCCCTCAACTGCCTGCACAACCCAGCTGCCCTGAAACCTAGCTCTTTTCATTCAGAGTCCATCTCCTTAGTGACTCATTTGGAGCTGGAGTGTTTTATGTTGACATCTGGGATCCCCATACCATTGATAGATGAGAATCCAGCAAGTTTGTACAACCTGGAGAAAACCCTTACCTTTATTGGAAAGTTCTTAAAACTATATCCCTGGGAACTCTTGTTTCTCAAGTATTAATGTTTGCTACAAAAGAAGGAATTGTCAAATGGGGATAAGCAAATGTAAATGGAGTTCATTTGTGCTACATGTATAGTGCAGTTTTGTAATGTTTCACAAACATAGATGATCATTGAATCTTTCTTTTGGGGCACAGTATCTCTTGCAAATCATGTGTTCTTTGGAATATAATTGAAGAAACACTACTCCGGAGATATCCATTAAAATCAGTAACAATACTTTAAATATTTACTACTGTGTTTTAGAGAGTGGAGATACAGAGATAAAAAATAACCCCTCCCCTCTAGAAGCTTTTGGTTTAGATGGTGTGGAATAAAATAACTAGGGTATACCATGATATATATTGTGAGAGAAGCAAAGATTCTTGGAGCCAGGCAATGTTTGAAGCGAGTTTGTGGAATGACTGCAGGTAATCTGTTGAAGAGGAAGAGGAGGTCTATTTTATTATTTTTATTTTAGTTTTTAAAAAGACTTTATGTTTTTGAGAGAGACAGAGAGCGAGCAAGCAGGAGAGAGAGCACGAGTGGAGGGGAGGGGCAGAGGGAGAGGGAGAAGCTGACTCTTTGCTGCAGAGGGAGCCCAAGGTGGGACTCCATCCTGAGACCCTGGGATCATGACCTGAGCTGATGAGCTGAAGGCAGATGCTTGACCAACTGAGCCACCCACGCTCCGTGAGAAAGCAGTATTTTAAAAAGAAGGAGCAGCTGGTGAAACCATGGAGGGCTGAGAACGAAAGGGCTAATTTTATTTACTTTCTATGTTACATGTTTAAGTTACAGGATCGTTCAGAATTTTTACGATTCATTATCCAAATATGTAATTTTGTAAATTATAAATTTTGTTTGCACTCCTACAGGATGGCCTCACACCGCTTCTAGTTGCTGTAAATGAAAAAAAAGAGAAAATGGTGGCATTTTTATTAGAAGAAGCAAATATAAATGCAGTTGACTACACTAAAAGGTAAGTTTTTTTTTTTTTTTTTTGGTGAATCTTAGTATTTGGTCAAGAGTGGTAACAATTTCTCAAGGCGGAAAGTTTAACTTCTTAATAAGAAGAGTATTTATAAGCATAGTGAAAAATGTCAGCATGTGATCGGTGAGGTAGAAAACAATTACTCTGACAGGACAAGGTGAAGAACATTGTATAGTATAATTCAGAATCCTTTGTAATATAGATTGATGTCATTTGCAATAGTTTTTTTTTCTGTATGATTTTACAGTAGCTAAAAGTGTTTCTTGTTGAAATTGTGAGTTTTTTTTTTTAGCTCAGAGCTTGATGCCAGAGTCCGGGAATTGAGCCCCACATAGGGCTCCCAGCAGGGAGCCTGCTTCTCCCTCTGCCTATGTCTCTGCCTTTCTTTCTGTGTGTCTCCTGAATAAGGAAATATAATTGAAAAAAAAAATTTAGAGAGTCCAAGCAGAAACCTCTGAAACTGTCTCCAAGCCTTCATTTGGTAGGGTATACCAAAAACAACCCTGCATCCTAGCAGAGGTGCAGTGGGATAGTGCTAAAGGATGAAAGGCTGGTGAGCTCTATCACATTTCTGCTTGATTCACTAGTCTGGCCCATTCAGAGACAGGATAGATTGTGGCAAATATCTGTAGTTACTGTCAACTTAAACAAAGAGTAATTCCAGTCATAGTTATTGTGCACCTCTTATTGCTTCCAGAACAGATTGATAAGACGTCAGGTACATGGTATGTGTCACCACTGATTTGGCAAACGCATTCTTTTCTAGTCCGCTAGTGAATCAGAAATAGTTCATATTCATAGAGTATAGGCAAAGTGTTCATTCATTTAATTTGCCTCAGCGTTTTATTAACTCATGGAGCTAGACCATTTGAACATCCCCAGAATATGTCATTGGCCTATCATATTGACACCATGCTAATTTGACATGAGGATCAGTAAGAGGCTATAACGCTTTGGGCCCTTGGTAAGACGGCATGAATTGACATATCCGTGAAGTTTTGAGGCATCCAGTGGGCATGCCAGGATATTCTCGCAGGAGTGAAAGAAAAATTGCCACATTTTGAATACCTTTTCACAAAGACAGAAACTGGGAGACCTCTTTGGGTTCTGGAGGTAGCATATTTTACGCCACTAATTCTCAATGCGTTGGGGGTGGGGTGGTGGGAGAAGAATTCTGCTCCTCAGGGAGCATTTGGCAGTGTCTGGAGACCTGTTTTTTGACATGTCAAAAGCTGTACATACTTAATGTATCGAATTCAGTGAGTTTGTGGATAAGTATAGACCTCTGTGAAATCATCAATGCCTTAAAGCCATAGTCCTACCCATCACCTCCCAAAGTCTCTTCCTGGTCTCATTAATTAATTAATTAATTAATTAATTGGTAAGAACACTTAACATAAGCTCTACCCTCTTAGCAAAGTTTAAGTATACAATGCAGTATTATTAGCTATAGACACTGCTAACAATAGATTCGTCCGGAGACATTTCCGATCCTCACAACTGAGGATGTTGCTGGCATCTAGTGGGTCGATGTCAGGAGTGCTGGTAAACATACCCAAGAGAGGCCTCCACAACAATCCACTATGTCCATGGTACAAGGTTGGGAAACCTTGTCCTACATTGAGTACTCGTTTCATCCATACACCTTGGTGAAACTAAGGAATGCAAGACTTCAGTGGTCTCAGAGCAGATGAATTGTGCAGCAGGTGCAGGCTGTGCTTAGGAGTCCTCACTGCTTTGGTCACAGGATCCAGTAGACCCTATGCTATTCATGGTGTCAGTGGTGGGGAAAAGTTGTACCATGGATCTCAGGGCAAGCCCCTGTTGGAGAATCAGAGCACAGGCCCTCGGGGTTTTCTGATCTTGAGTCCCCATCAGAAGCTTGCCTGTAGAGGGGTCCTACGGGAGACAGAAATGACTTGGTTTTAGTATTCCTTCTGTGCTAAGTCATTGGCTGGACACAGCCTAGCAGAGACACAAGGCCTTGGTGTGAGTGCTACGGTGGATATGAAAATGTAGCAGCTGTCTACATTTTGAGCTGCAGTTCAACTGTGCTCTCTATGGTAGATCCTCTAGAAGACAAATCCAAAGAGTGCAACTCCCTGGCCTCTATATTAGTCTGGGTCCAATCGGAAGACAGATATGACATAGTATTGTAAACAGTGGAAGTAAATGTAAAGAATTACTAAATGATGATGAGATAGTAATGAGAAGGTGGGACAGAGAAGTCTGAAGTAAACTAATTCTTTGTTTTGGAGTCATGAGAATAAGAAGTATTTAACATTTACAATTCTATGAATTGATTTGAAATTTTTGAAAAGGTACACTGTAATTTCCTGACAAGCCCTTTCACACTCACAGGAGTTGTCTCCACTTGGCCTGTGCCAATGGCCATGAAGATATGGTGAAGCTCCTGGTAGATCGGAAATGCCAGCTAAACCTCCGTGATGTTGAAAACACGACCGCTCTACTGAAGGTGCGTGGTGACAGGTATATCTGCCTGAGATGGATTGGATTGAAGTCCTTGGAATGAACATTTGTTGCATTTAAACATAACTCATTGGTGAAACTTGTGGCATGTTTCCTTTCAGTTCCCAGAATTTACATTCTGTTTCTT
This sequence comes from Canis lupus familiaris, assembly GCF_011100685.1. NCBI lineage: Eukaryota > Metazoa > Chordata > Mammalia > Carnivora > Canidae > Canis > Canis lupus. The sequence continues at coordinate 82,867 of NW_023330695.1, read as the reverse complement.
GTTGTAATTCTCACAGGCTGTACAATCCCAAGATGAGGCATGTGTAGATATTCTGCTGAAACATGGTGCTAATCCTGATCTAAAAGACATCAAGGGCAACACTGCTCTCCATTATGCAGCATTAGGGGACAATGTCACAATAGCACAGAAACTACTTTTAAAGAAAGTCAATATGGAGATCAGAAACAAGGTACAGGTCAACTTTTTTTTTACAACGTATTTTACATTATAAATAAATAAATAAATAAGTAAATAAGTAAAAATAGCTGCAAATGTTTTCTTTGTATATGTACATATATACATAGGTACATATATATATGAAGACATCGGCACTGAATTTTATACAGCAGGTCCTGTCATCCTGGAAACAACTGGAAAAACAAGGCAGGGGCAGGGAAAGAGAAAAGTAATGCCTGTAGAAAGGCAACATTTTGTCTGCTAGCAACCTTTCCACCCCAGAAAGAAAATCTTCCCCTTTGTGCCTGGGAGTAGATGGTGCCCTCAGAGCCCACAAAGGATTGAAGGCCTAGAGGGGAGTGTGGTGATGATGGAGGCCGAAAGGTGTGCAGGGGCTTAGGAAATGGATGCTTCTGGGGATGAGTAGGAGACCGTGACCCAGAGGAGTAGCTTGGGTGAATGTAAATGGGAGGAGAAAGCAGCAGGTTGTAATAGGCCTTGGGCACTCTAGGCCCTAATGTTCAGAAGATGAGAGCAGGGGGATCAGGTCATGACATCCTACAGGTGGTATCTGCTTGTGCTGGTAGCCACTCTGCCAGCCATGTACCACGGTGAGGCCTCCCATTCCGGAGAGTAGCTCCTGCTCAGCCTATGTAGTTCCTCAGTGGGGTGGTAGGTGTGCATGGGGAGCTGGTGATGACCACACTTGCCAGTCTCCCTGTGCTTTCTTTGACGTGCATTGCCTTCAGTCGCTGCCCTTGCAGAAACACTGTTGTGTGCCATAGATAGGGTCGATTTTTCATATTTGGAAGCTCAAGCATTTCCTGGATGAAAATATTTTGAAATAACTGTCTAAGCTTTTGCTTTAAATAACAACACTTTTAATTTTTGAAGATTGTATTTATATGAGAGAGAGCAAACATGAGAAGGGAGGAAAGGCAGAGGTAGGGGAAGAAGAGGCCTTCCCACTGAGCCAGGTAGCCTGATGCACGGGGCTTGATGTCAGGAGTGGGATCGTGACCATAACCAGAGAGAGATGCTTGACCCACTGAGCCCCCCAGGCTTCCCATAATACTTCTTCCTTCCTGCCTTCCTTTTTTTAATTAAGCTTTTTTATTTATTTATTTTTTCACCTCACACTCTGGGGTTTATGTACTTATTTTATCTTTTAGTTTTTTCTTTTTAAAAATTTTTTTAGTTGGGGTTCAGTTTGCCAACAAAGAGCACAGCACCCAGTGCTCATCCCGTCAAGTGCCCCCCCCTTGGTGCCCGTCACCCAGTCACCCCAACCCCCCACCCACCTCCGTTTCCACCATCCCTTGTTTGGTTCCCAGAGTTAGGAGTCTCTCCTGTTCTGTCCCCCTCACTGATATTTCCCACTCATTTTCTCTGCTTTCCCCTTTATTCCCTTTCACTCTTTTCTATTCCCCGTATGAATGAGACCATATAATGTTTGTCCTTCTCCGATTGCCTTACTTCACTCAGCATAATACCCTCCAGTTGCATCCATGTTGAAGCAGATGGTGGGTATTTATTGTTTCTAATTGTTGAGTAATCTGTGGTATATGTCCGCAATGGAGTATTACTCAGCTGTGAGATTTTATTTTTTGGGAGGAAGTGAGCGAGCATGTACCAGCAGGGGATGTTGTGGGGGCAGAGGGAAAAGAGAGTAAGAATCTGAAGTAGACTTTGCGCTGAGTCTGGCGCAGCGCTGGATCTTATAACTCTGATCATCACCTGAGTTAAGACCAAGAGTCAGATGCTCAACGGACTGAGCCACTCAGTTGCCCCTAAATAATGATACCTCTAAAGAAGCATTAGAGAATGCAAGTTTCTTTTATGTGTTTATGGCAAATATTTTTGAGAACACAGAATGTGTTCTGAAACTTTATTTTCAAAAATGTTTTCTCACCCAGTTTGTTTTCTCATTTAGTGTCAAACAACAGAGGAAAGCAAAATTTGCCTTGGAAATAGGCTTTGACTTAAAACAGAAAACAAGTGTATTTTACAATATCAAATCTTGCTGCTGTTGAGAAGTTCCTATTTGATCAAAAAGTGATTTATTAACACGGTCGGAGTTTATCTTTTATCAGCCTTGACTTAAGAGGGACAAAAGAGGGGCAAAGGAGAAAGCAGTCAGGAACATGCAGAGCGATTTAGACATTTGGCAAGTGAGGGGAAATATCAAGACAAGGTTTTTGGATTGTGTTTGTTTTTCTTCAGTGTTTATGTTTAGGTAAGGAGTCTTCAATTTTCAGGGATAGTAATTCTTACTTACGAACCAGTGAGTGTGTTGTAAACTTATATAGAGATCAATTCTAGGAGGACTCTAAGGACATCAGATTGGCAGTAAACTGGTGGTTGAATGGGCATGAAAAGGGACGCCTGTGTGGCTCAGTGATTGAGCATATGCCTTCGGCTCAGGGCATGATCCCGTGGTCTCCGAATCGAGTCCCACATGGCGCTCCTTGAATGGTGGAGCCTGCTTCTCCCTCTGCCTGTGTCTCTGCCTGTCTCTCTCTCTCTCTCTCTCTCTCTCTCTCTCTCTCTGTCTCTCATGAATAAATAAATAGAAATCTTAAAAAAAACAAAAAGTGGACAAGAAGAGGAAAGAACACAGTATAGTATTTTGCAGCTATAGCCACTTAGATACGAGTCTAAACTCTCCTTCAAATCTAGAATGTCTTGATGGGAAGGACGTAAGGAGTGTGTAAATAATGGAATCAAGTTGCATTTTGAGTTTACTAGTCCTTGTTCTACCTCTAGCCATGGAAATGGAATGCAGGTTTGATAAGTGACTCATTTCTGTTTTTGGCTGAATCCTCAAGTGATAGGGAGAATTGGCCACATAGGTGAAAGAGGAGACTGGCATGGTTGTGTACTGTACTAGTTCTCAGCTAGACTTGTGCTGGTGAATCACAGTCAACTAGGGAACTTTAAAAGAATTTACAAGCCAAAACTGTCCCGTGAAGATTTCGACGGAGTGAATCCAATAACGTGTGTACGCAGAAATTTGGAAATAGGGTTTTGAGATTCTGATACAACTCTTGGCTAAGAACTACTGAATGGGTAGGTATACATATACAAATTTAGAGATGTAAAAATATTAACTGAAGTTGGATACTGGCTACTTCCTTCCACTCTCTCCAACATTAGCCTTTCATCTGTCTGTATCTCTTTGAGAATTACAGATGAAAATTATTGGTCATCTCTGTTGGCTTGAAAAATAATTACCTTTTCTTCCAACTATCAGTCATTCACCAGCACCCAGATGGGAAGTCTTTATGAGTAGTCTTTTAATAAGTAGAGTCTGACCCTTTAAAGATTTTACATGTTTTGCTACCATTCTGATTATTACAAGCAGGGTTTTCCCAATTGCAGCAGTAGAAATCCGTGAACCTTCTTTTTTAGTTGAAGCTGTGGGATAGACTATCTTAGGATGTCTTTCAAATTCATAGGGCCCTGGCATCGTGCATAATCACTACTGTGTTAAACATTCAGCATGTAGTTAGTGACAATACAGATGGTAATTGTTTTAATAACTTTGCTTCAGCATTCCTCTGAACTCCTGTCTGTTCGGTTAGCAATGTGAGGGAAGTAAATACAAATAGATTGTAGTTGAAACAAGCATTGGAAAATTCTGACAGTAGGTGTTAATGAGTCTTCACAGCAATTTTCCTTAGAAGGTGGGGCCTAATTTGTTGGTAAAACATGATCCTGATGCTTTAGGAAAGGTTTGATGTCCAAGTATTTGTTTTACGCACGGCCATTGGAAACAGTCACAGCAAATAGAAAAACACAAGTAGGCTATAGACTAAATGTGGCCCCCGGATGTATTTAGTTTCCACTGTCAGTTGAGGTAATATTTAAAATTATGGCACCATGTAGAACTCTGGATTTTGAGCGTTTCTTACAGATCACTTCTGGTACCTTGAGCCCATGCTGCTGTTTGGTATGCTGTGCAGAGGCTGTCCCTTTATAGGAGGCGTGTGTCTCCAGTTTGCTCGTGTCCCCGCCTAGGTTCTTCACTGACTCGTGTCACCTGCTTTGCCTCCATAAGCACTGAGTTTACAATTACTGTTTTATGGTATATGTTGACAAAGATTTCAAGATTTTCAAGACACTCCATATTAATTTGTAATATATATTTTGTATTTTATGTTAATTTCTTAGGATTGGGGTTGAATTTTCTGTTTCTTTGTCTCCTTATTTTTTTCATTACTTTATTCAGTAATTGATGAGAGACACACAGAGAGAGGCAGAGAGCTAGGCACAGGGGGAAGCAGGCTCTCTATGGGGACCCTGATATGGGCTCGATCCCAGCACCCTGGGATCATGATGTTCACCCTCTGAGTCACCCAGGTGCCTCGGGATGAATTTTCTAAGTTAAGAATTGAAAGTCGTTTTTTTCACAAACATTTTTTCTATATATGTACAGTAGTCATGTACCTTTTGGAATATCTGCAAGCCATGTGAGGTTAATCCTGGTTCTCCTTGGATAGATTATGCATATTTCAGACAGTATTCTCTTTCTCCTTGTAATTATTCCCTAAATACGCAATTTATATAGTAGCTTTTATTATACTAAAAATAATCCGTATAAAGCAGTATTAGAATTTTTGAATAATAGTTTTTACTTAATCTCAGTTTCCCAACATGTAAACACCCAGTGCTCATCTAGTATTAGAATTTTTATTGGTAAGTCATGACATTTTTATTTCTGATTTACACTTAGTCTAAATTATAAATAATCATAAATAGCAATGATAATAGAAACTAGAATACAAACAGGTTTTTTTAGAAGTAGATGTGCATTAGGTTCTCAGAATGAGTATAGTTGAGAATAAAATCTCATTGACTTATTTCACTTAGCATAATACCCTGAGTCAGTCAGAGAAAGACAATTATCATATGATCTCATTCATATGTGGAACTTAAGAAACAAGACAGAGGAGAAGGGGAAGAAGAGAAAAACTTAAACCAGAGAGACTGAGGGAGACAAAGCCTAAGAGACTCTTAATCATAGGAGCCAAACTGAAGGTCACTGGAGGGGTGGAGTGGAAGGATGGGATAACTGGGTGATGGACATTAAGGAGGGCACATGATGGAATGAGTCCTGGGTGTTACATAAGACTGAGGAACCGCTGACTTCTACCTCTGAAACTAATAGTATGCTATATGGAAATGAATTTGAATAAAAGGGTAAAAATGAGAAAAATCTCATACTGAGCTTTCTAACAGTTAAGATAAAACTTTATCATGGTATAATAGGAGAAAGTCCAAGGAGTATTCATTTAGTTATTTATTTTTAATATTTTATTGTTCTTATTTTTTATTTTAAACAAAAAAAACCCACAATTTTTTATTGGAGTTCAATTTGCCCACATAAAGAATAACACCGAGTGCTCCTCTCATTGTGGGCCCACCTTAACCAAAGATTATTTAGTATTAAGTGGTCAAAATTCATTTGAAGCTTGTTTCTTTTATTTTTATTTATTTACTTTTCTTTTTAATTTTTAAAAGGTTTCTTTATGCATTTTAGAGAGACAGCACACACATGCACAGGCTTGTGGGGGTGGGGGAGGGGGAGAGGGAGAGAGAGTGTCTTAAACAGACTTGGTGCTCAGTGCCAGGGGAGCCCCGAATCCAACGTGGGGCTGGATCCCACGACCCTGAGATCACACCTGAGACAAAACCAAGCGTCCCTCAACTGCCTGCACAACCCAGCTGCCCTGAAACCTAGCTCTTTTCATTCAGAGTCCATCTCCTTAGTGACTCATTTGGAGCTGGAGTGTTTTATGTTGACATCTGGGATCCCCATACCATTGATAGATGAGAATCCAGCAAGTTTGTACAACCTGGAGAAAACCCTTACCTTTATTGGAAAGTTCTTAAAACTATATCCCTGGGAACTCTTGTTTCTCAAGTATTAATGTTTGCTACAAAAGAAGGAATTGTCAAATGGGGATAAGCAAATGTAAATGGAGTTCATTTGTGCTACATGTATAGTGCAGTTTTGTAATGTTTCACAAACATAGATGATCATTGAATCTTTCTTTTGGGGCACAGTATCTCTTGCAAATCATGTGTTCTTTGGAATATAATTGAAGAAACACTACTCCGGAGATATCCATTAAAATCAGTAACAATACTTTAAATATTTACTACTGTGTTTTAGAGAGTGGAGATACAGAGATAAAAAATAACCCCTCCCCTCTAGAAGCTTTTGGTTTAGATGGTGTGGAATAAAATAACTAGGGTATACCATGATATATATTGTGAGAGAAGCAAAGATTCTTGGAGCCAGGCAATGTTTGAAGCGAGTTTGTGGAATGACTGCAGGTAATCTGTTGAAGAGGAAGAGGAGGTCTATTTATTATTTTTATTTTAGTTTTTAAAAAGACTTTATGTTTTTGAGAGAGACAGAGAGCGAGCAAGCAGGAGAGAGAGCACGAGTGGAGGGGAGGGGCAGAGGGAGAGGGAGAAGCTGACTCTTTGCTGCAGAGGGAGCCCAAGGTGGGGACTCCATCCTGAGACCCTGGGATCATGACCTGAGCTGATGAGCTGAAGGCAGATGCTTGACCAACTGAGCCACCCACGCTCCGTGAGAAAGCAGTATTTTAAAAAGAAGGAGCAGCTGGTGAAACCATGGAGGGCTGAGAACGAAAGGGCTAATTTTATTTACTTTCTATGTTACATGTTTAAGTTACAGGATCGTTCAGAATTTTTACGATTCATTATCCAAATATGTAATTTTGTAAATTATAAATTTTGTTTGCACTCCTACAGGATGGCCTCACACCGCTTTTACTTGCTATAAATGAAAAAAAAGAGAAAATGGTGGCATTTTTAGTAGAAGAAGCAAATATAAATGCAGTTGACTACACTAAAAGGTAAGTTTTTTTTTTTTTTTTTTGGTGAATCTTAGTATTTGGTCAAGAGTGGTAACAATTTCTCAAGGCGGAAAGTTTAACTTCTTAATAAGAAGAGTATTTATAAGCATAGTGAAAAATGTCAGCATGTGATCGGTGAGGTAGAAAACAATTACTCTGACAGGACAAGGTGAAGAACATTGTATAGTATAATTCAGAATCCTTTGTAATATAGATTGATGTCATTTGCAATAGTTTTTTTTTCTGTATGATTTTACAGTAGCTAAAAGTGTTTCTTGTTGAAATTGTGAGTTTTTTTTTTTAGCTCAGAGCTTGATGCCAGAGTCCGGGAATTGAGCCCCACATAGGGCTCCCAGCAGGGAGCCTGCTTCTCCCTCTGCCTATGTCTCTGCCTTTCTTTCTGTGTGTCTCCTGAATAAGGAAATATAATTGAAAAAAAAATTTAGAGAGTCCAAGCAGAAACCTCTGAAACTGTCTCCAAGCCTTCATTTGGTAGGGTATACCAAAAACAACCCTGCATCCTAGCAGAGGTGCAGTGGGATAGTGCTAAAGGATGAAAGGCTGGTGAGCTCTATCACATTTCTGCTTGATTCACTAGTCTGGCCCATTCAGAGACAGGATAGATTGTGGCAAATATCTGTAGTTACTGTCAACTTAAACAAAGAGTAATTCCAGTCATAGTTATTGTGCACCTCTTATTGCTTCCAGAACAGATTGATAAGACGTCAGGTACATGGTATGTGTCACCACTGATTTGGCAAACGCATTCTTTTCTAGTCCGCTAGTGAATCAGAAATAGTTCATATTCATAGAGTATAGGCAAAGTGTTCATTCATTTAATTTGCCTCAGCGTTTTATTAACTCATGAGCTAGACCATTTGAACATCCCCAGAATATGTCATTGGCCTATCATATTGACACCATGCTAATTTGACATGAGGATCAGTAAGAGGCTATAACGCTTTGGGCCCTTGGTAAGACGGCATGAATTGACATATCCGTGAAGTTTTGAGGCATCCAGTGGGCATGCCAGGATATTCTCGCAGGAGTGAAAGAAAAATTGCCACATTTTGAATACCTTTTCACAAAGACAGAAACTGGGAGACCTCTTTGGGTTCTGGAGGTAGCATATTTTACGCCACTAATTCTCAATGCGTTGGGGGGTGGGGTGGTGGGAGAAGAATTCTGCTCCTCAGGGAGCATTTGGCAGTGTCTGGAGACCTGTTTTTTGACATGTCAAAAGCTGTACATACTTAATGTATCGAATTCAGTGAGTTTGTGGATAAGTATAGACCTCTGTGAAATCATCAATGCCTTAAAGCCATAGTCCTACCCATCACCTCCCAAAGTCTCTTCCTGGTCTCATTAATTAATTAATTAATTAATTAATTGGTAAGAACACTTAACATAAGCTCTACCCTCTTAGCAAAGTTTAAGTATACAATGCAGTATTATTAGCTATAGACACTGCTAACAATAGATTCGTCCGGAGACATTTCCGATCCTCACAACTGAGGATGTTGCTGGCATCTAGTGGGTCGATGTCAGGAGTGCTGGTAAACATACCCAAGAGAGGCCTCCACAACAATCCACCATGTCCATGGTACAAGGTTGGGAAACCTTGTCCTACATTGAGTACTCGTTTCATCCATACACCTTGGTGAAACTAAGGAATGCAAGACTTCAGTGGTCTCAGAGCAGATGAATTGTGCAGCAGGTGCAGGCTGTGCTTAGGAGTCCTCACTGCTTTGGTCACAGGATCCAGTAGACCCTATGCTATTCATGGTGTCAGTGGTGGGGAAAAGTTGTACCGTGGATCTCAGGGCAAGCCCCTGTTGGAGAATCAGAGCACAGGCCCTCGGGGTTTTCTGATCTTGAGTCCCCATCAGAAGCTTGCCTGTAGAGGGGTCCTACGGGAGACAGAAATGACTTGGTTTTAGTATTCCTTCTGTGCTAAGTCATTGGCTGGACACAGCCTAGCAGAGACACAAGGCCTTGGTGTGAGTGCTACGGTGGATATGAAAATGTAGCAGCTGTCTACATTTTGAGCTGCAGTTCAACTGTGCTCTCTATGGTAGATCCTCTAGAAGACAAATCCAAAGAGTGCAACTCCCTGGCCTCTATATTAGTCTGGGTCCAATCGGAAGACAGATATGACATAGTATTGTAAACAGTGGAAGTAAATGTAAAGAATTACTAAATGATGATGAGATAGTAATGAGAAGGTGGGACAGAGAAGTCTGAAGACAGTACCACAGAAGAGCTAACTTGGGAGGGGGGGTCCAAAGTTGCTAAAGAAGGTGTGATTGCAGCACGATGGATGGCAGAGAAGTTTGATTCCTGTATGTCTGACTTCCTCCCTCTGTGCATCCAATTACCAACCCTCAACTCATTTGTGTCCCAGAGGGTTGTTCCTGTTAGCCTGGCGAGTGAGCGCTGGCCCTGGCCCATGTTCCGGTTTGCTTCCCTTCTTCTTCTTCTTCTTCTTCGTCTTCTTCGTCTTCTTTCATCTTCATCTTCATCGTCTTGTGTTCTCCTTCTCCTTCTCCTCCTCTTTCCTTCTTCTCTTCTTCCTATCTCCTTCCTTTCTCTTCTCCCTTGGCCGCCCCCCTTCACCAGCATCAGAAGTACTCTTCCCACCTGTGCACTCCAGAGCATGCCAGTCCGGGCCTCAGCCAGTGACCTTCCTAAAATGGATACCATGCCCCTAGCAAATGCTCTTGACACCCTACTCACTCTCTGAATCCAGTCCTTAGTCTTAAACTCTGCTGTATCCCTACGGGGTTTGTTGCATCCTTCTTCATGTGCATATGATACACTGGAGGCCTTGCACTGCTCTGCTGGTCGGTGGGCTCATTGTTCCCTGACCCTCCCTATACATCCATTTATCAGATAGGACCCTGCACTCCCTGAAGGGTAGTTCCTGTTTGCATGCTGAGTAGCACGGACTAGCTTTGGCCGGGCAACTCTGACTGCAGTTCCGACATCTCCTTCAAATGAGACCTGAATCCCAGCCTTGGGATTTACCCATTTGGGTAACCTTTCTTGGGTAATCTTGCACCTTAGGGTATTTGGATTTCTTTTCTCATCTTTATAGTTGATCTCCTGTTATAGTTCATCATTTTTATATTAAACGTTCCCTGTTGAAATTACTAAGTGGTTTGTCTCTTGTTTGGATCCTCACTGATACATATCCCTTCTTTTTGGAATGTGCTTCTCTCCCTCTCACTGGCTAACCCCTACTCGTTAAGTTTTAGCTTTGATATTGCTTCTTCCTGTGCATCCATCCCTGAGTCACTACCCTTATTTTTACATGACTCCGTAGGCCCTTTGTGCTCACCCTAATGTGGCATTAACCTCGCCTCTACTTCCGTCAGCACCCGCAATGTCATGTTTGTTGTTCCCTCACTGACTCCCACAATGCAGAATAACAGGTTTTCAGTACACGTTCTGATTTTATAATTTGTGGTCCCTTTGAGCTGGTTCCTCCAGTCAGGGATTTTTAGTAGACTATGGCCCAGATCATCCTCAACACACTGGAGCCCTCAAATTCCTCATCATGGTTTAATTATGACATAGTTTTTCAGTTGTCCTCAGTAGATAGAGTGGACTGCAAGGGGAAGAGATATCCAAAGGAAGGAATAAACAGTTATGAAAAACTGTTGGTTGTTTTTAAAAGATTTTTATTTATTTGAGTGTGAGAGAACAACAAATGGGGGTGGAGACAGAGGAAGGGGGAGAAGTAGGCTCCCTGCTGAGCAGAGAGCTGGAGGCAGGGCAACCCCAAGGCCCCTGAGTCCTGACCCTGAGCTAAAGAAGCCTTATTTTTATAAGATCTTATTTATTTATTCATGAAAGACACAGAGGAGAGAGAGAGAGAGGCAGAGACACAGGCAGAGAGAGAAGCAGGCTCCATGCAGGGGAGCCTGACGTGGGACTCGATCCCGGGACTCCAGGATCTCGCCCTGTGCCAAAGGCAGGTACTAAACCGCTGAGCCACCCAGGGATTCCCTTAACGAAGCCTTTTAATGGACTGAGCCAGCCAGGTGCCCCTATGGAAAGTGTGTGGTGAATTTCTTGGCAACTCTTAAAGGAGGAGACATGACAGCCCCTGAAGTAGAATTGGAAAACCTGAGCTAAGGGATTTGGTAAAGCATTCATATCTCAGTTGCTTTTCATCATAAAAGATACATTACTCTAACACTTTGTTATTTTCATTGGTATAACTACCAAAGAGTATGCAGCAAAGTTGAACCAGGACATACATGAGACTCATGGGGATGGGAGTTCTAATCAGGAACTTTCTAGAGGATGTCTGTTCTAGATCCGAAATGGTTTTCCACAGAAGTCTGGGAATTGGAAATCTTAGGTTTCAGGTGATTGTGAGAAAGTCTTTGGGGGATCCACCTAGCATTCGACCAAGGAACAAAGAAGCTCAGAGTTGGACTACCATATACTCTTTGAGTATCTCTGATCTATACAAAAAACACTACAGTCAACCAAATTGTTTCAACTTACCTGGAGTCCTGGTGTGGAGTTCCTGTCTCCTTATAGCCTAGTAATGCCGTTGCCTCTCATCGGAGGTTGCGTTAGGAAATGTCAGTCTTCTAGTCAATTGTCACTACAGAGAGCCTCTACTGGTCTCATAAGTCACCCTGGGGAATTCTAAGGGGACAAAAGATAATTTTCTAGCTGGCACCTGTAAGAGACAAATGCTTGATGCTCATAGTTGCAATCATTCACACGCACCAATACATTTGGTCTAGCTAAGCTGAATAGGGCCAAGAAATGGTTTCTTGTTGTTGTTCCTTTGTTTTTGTTCATTGCTCCTCCACCAATGAACATGATCTGCCCTGGAACTAGCCACCCTCTCAGAAGGGACCCTAGTGGTCTCCAGAGTTCTGTAGCTCATTCCAGCAGCAGTTTCTGAAGATGCAGACCCCCTTAGTTTCTAGGTTGCTCATTCCAAACTACTTCTTGTCAAATCATGCGACCTACATGCACAAAATGGCATTAAATGGCCTCTGAAATAAGTGCCTACACTTCTATCTATGTGTTTGTCTTGCTGTAAAAACAGACACCAACTTCCCAATTTTGCTGGTGCAATCTTGTGCCAACAGTGGCTTCTGTTAGGTTTTGTTGGTCAATTTCTTTCTTTCTTTTTTTTTAAAAGATTTTACTGATCTATTTGACAGAGAGAGAGAGAGAGAGATCTATTTGACAGAGAGAGAAAAAACAAGGATAAGGAGCAACAAAGGGAGAGGGAGAGGCAGTTTCCCCACAGACCAGGTAGCCTGATACGGGGCTTGATCCCAGGACCCTCAGATCCTGATCTGAGCTGAAGGCAGATGCCTGACTAAGCCCCACCCCCTCCCTTTTCTAAGCAGGCTATAGTCCCAACAGGAGGCTTAAACTCCCAACCCCAAGACCAAGAGTTGCATATTCTATCAACTAAGCCAGTCAGGGGCAGCTCCTACTTTGGTTAATCCTTAAAATCATTAACAAATGTAATAGGAATCTGGTGAGTTTAGGGGTAGCTAGTTTTGTATTAGCTGTTGTCATGGGTTTGCTCCTGCTTTTTTCTATCTGCCTCACCCAGAATATCGCCTGTAGTCCAGTTGTAATTAATTAATGGATCAATTACCACCACATTCAAAGGAGTTTCTGTAGACATTCGTATACAGCCTCTGTGTGTGTGTGTGTGTGTGTGTGTGTGTATCACATACACATAAATATGAACAGCCTATCCTGTTTGTATTTACTTGATTTTTTTTGTCAACCACATCATACCATTCTTCGATGTATATCTTTCTGGTGAAATCTTTCCCATCCAATTCGTGCCTTCCCTGAGTATCTACGAGAAACTGCCAACTTTTGTTAACAAGCATGTAGTTTAAAATGTGCTTTATTCTCATTACCAAATAAATATACAGATATCAAAAGAGTGACCACTTAGAAGTTATAATCAGAAAATATATCACTTCATTAGAAAAAAGAAAAGCCAGGATATAAATACATCACGAAGTGTATGCAGGATTTACATAAGGGAAAAAAAAAACCTCCTGGAAGCTAAGGAGGGATGTCAAATAGACTTAGGCACAAAGACATAACATACATCTAAATACACTGATTCAGGGAGATTGATTCTGTTAACATTAATTCTCTTAACCTAATTACAAATTCTCTCATGAATTCTTTAAATTTGGCATAGTGATTAAAAATATATCTCCAGTAGCATAGAGGTAAATATCGCCAAGAGAATACTGAAGGAGAAGATTAAGAAGGGGAACTATGGACCTGCATTGGATACTAAGCATATGTATGAAGCAGTTAAAATACTAGAGTACTGATTGATACAAGGCAACTGGTCAATTGAATCCAGTGTAAACCCAGAAAAAGAAAACCATAACAGAATTTATGATAAAGTGGCATTTTAAGCTAGGTGAGAAAAGATGGGTTATTTAGAAGCAAATAGCTATTTTTTTAAAGAGTTCTTAAATGTTGGGGCGCGGAGCCTGTGTGGCTCAGTTGGTTAAGCCTCTGTTTATTTTTATTTTTCGTGTTTGTTGATTTTAGCTCCTGTTCCTCCGTCTCTCTCCCTCACCCTCTGTACCTCTCTCTCTCTCAGAAAAAAAACAAAAAAACAAAACAAAAAAAACAAAACTTAAATGTTGCACCACACTGCAAACTAAATCTTGGATTGATTAAAGGTTCAATTGGGGAATAGCAGCAAAAACTAAAAATAAAGAAAATGTAAACGTAAGGCTGGGCCAAATGGGAGGATTAGGAGGCATGCAGAAACGGGTTTTCATTTCATCTAGGGAATGTGAATTGTTCTCCCCTTGTGAGCTTGCACTTGATGATACACATTGCCAAGTCTGACCATGAGAACAGTTTTCTGTTGGCTGCATCCGCTGCATTCCATGGAGACTGACAGGGGTCCCGAGGGATGTGGAAGAGGAATAAACTGAGGGAGAGCATTCGTTAGGGAAGTATTCTGGGGGAACGTGCTTTCATGCACTCTAGCCCTAGTCGTATGTAAATACTACGTTTTTTTTTTTTCCTTGAGATTTCATTTATTTATTCATGAGAAACTCAGGGAGAGGGAGAAGCAGTGTCCCTGCGGGGGAGTCTTGTGCGGGACTTGATCCCAAAATCCAGGATCAGGACTTGAGCTGAAAGCATACGCTCAACCACTGAGCCACTCAGGGGCCCGGAAGACTGCTTTTCCACACCCCAGAGTCTTTTGCAAATGTCCCATAATGCTCAGCCATCCCGGCAACGTTTGAGGGGAAGCCAGCCCAGCTCAAGGGGCCGCGGAGATTTGAGAGGCTTGGGCCTCCTGGCACATGCGCTTTGGGCACTCTTGGCCATGGGCTCCTTGTGAGCAGGCGAGTGACGCCAGTTTCTGAGGTGCGCAGGCGCATTTGTGTTTAGCTGCATTGCCGGGGTACATTTGTTCTGCAGAGAGAGATTTTGGACCCCGGTGCTCAGTTGCTGGGACGTTGCCGCGAGGCCGGCTTGGCTTATCTCCAGCACTAAGTGTTGAGCTGTAGAGGCGGCGAAAACCTGTGTCTGAAGCCTGAAAGCTTTGCGATGAAGACCATGTTTAGCTTCACGGGTAAGAGGGGCGAGCTGCCCTTGGGCTTCAAGATCGGGCGGCGGAGGGCCGCCCAGCCCGCGGCATCTGAGTGGTACCAAACTCGCCAACCTGGGCCCTGGGTACCACATCCCAGACAGGTCTCAGAAAGATCCACAAAGCAAAAGTGGCAGGGGATTCTGTTGCTGGGAGACCAGAGGAACAGGTGATAGGGACTTTGCAGCTGGCGGGGAGGAGGCAAGGAGGTCGGGAGAGGCACTCACCTTGCTGGCCTGAGTCTGGAGAGCTGAGCCCTGGGTGACCACCCAGGGCGCTTGGCCGTGGCTTCTTCTGGTGGCCCCGCACATGTACCTAGGTCGTGGAACATTACCTGGGGTCTACACCATCCCCCCCACTGAGCAACAAAACGCTTCAGCTGCCTTTGGACCCCTTCGTATCTCCGTAGGGAGCGCTTTACACAGACAGTTTTGATGTGATTTAAACGGATTTTCAACAGTAGTAAAGGAAAATTAAGGGGACGCCTGGGTGGCTGAGTGGGTGAGCATCTGCCTTTGTTTCAGGTTGTGATCCTGGGTCCTGGGAACCCCAGTCGGGTTCCTGGCACGGAGCCTGTGTCTCCCTCTGCCTATGTCTCTGCCTCTCTGCTGTGTCTCAGAATAACTAAAAATCTTAAAAAAGAAATGAAATTACGTATAGTAGTAGTTTGTTTTTAATGGACATCCTATACCAATGTTATTAAAGAGTGCATGCTGAGAGAAGTAATTCCCAGAATTACTTTGGATACAGGGCAGTATCTGACTTCTATCTGTGTACAGTTTGTTACCTATATTATTTACTGAGGGACCTTGGAAGGAGATTTTGGAAATGGTAGATGGTTCTGACTGTGAATAGGAAGTCTCATTTTTCTGAAAATGTGTATCTTCCCGTGTT